>NC_051082.1:41386908-41544408 GCF_004664715.2 Peromyscus leucopus
TACTTAAGTTGGCCCTTGAACTCCTGCCTCAACTTCCCTACTGTCATGGGAACTATGCCTGCATCCCAGTCCAGTTAGACTGGCATTTTATGCACACACTCTTGTGCATGCTGGAAGCATGGTAAGATTATAAGTCCGAGTACCTGATCTCTGATTATCCATGCTCACTCTTCTGTGATAACAGATTTATGCTAAGTGGGCATTACCACATATGGGCTACTTGGGCACAGCAGTCCAATGCCAGGTCAGTCTACCTGATGATCCACTTTCTAGGTGACAAAGGGACAAGTGATGCATGCAGCATGAGTGTGCTACCAGGGGATGACTTGTCTGGACAGGATGGAATGGTACCATTTGTCATAAATTCTTTCTGGAATTGTTCCCCAGGCAGGGACAATATAACAACATAACAACTATTATGTTGCTCTGGCTGCCTGGCCTGGAACTTGCCATGTAGACCAGGCTGGACTTGGAACTCATCCCTGTGCCTCCTGAGTGCTGGAGTCCACCACCACTCCTGGCTGAAATTCTCTAAATATTTTTAGATTCCAATTGACAGCAGGTACCCAAGTCAGGAGAACAAAGCCCTGGTAAATAAAAGGAGCTCTATAAGAGAAAAAACCCAGCCAGGCTAGTGGTGGTGCACATCTTTAATCTCAGCACTCAGGAGGCAGAGGCAGGTGGATCTCTGACTTTGAGGCCAGTCTGGTCTATAGAGTGAGTTCCAGGACTACACAGAGAAACCCTATCTTGAAAAACAAAAGAAAAGAAAAAAGACAAAACTAACAACAGCAATGCCTATGAACTGAAGATCCTTCAATCAGTGTGACACTTCTGTACACATGGTGGAAACCAGATGACGAATGCTCCAAAGTATATTTGGCAGGCTGTGGTGGCATGGTGCTCTGGAAGATGAGGCCCAGGGCCTTGAGCCCACACCCTTTTAGGCTGGACTGTCTCTAAGCAGGAAGAGGAATGGAGGCTTTGGAAGAGAGTGGGAGTGCCTGCAGGACTTAGCAGGAACTCCCAGAGCACACAATCCCTCCCCACCCACATGGGCAGAGACAAGACAAGCTGAGAAAAGAAATACACACTTTTATTACTCACTTGAAATAGCACATGCACTTTTAAAAATTATAACTCTTTTATTTAAACATCTCGATAGCATCTTAATTTGGTGGTAGTGTAAGCACTACCAAAGACAAGTGTTCTGAAAAGCATTTACAAAAATACATTGCACAAAGTCCTATCTTGCATCTTTAAAAATAAATATTCAAAATATTTCCACCCCAAGCCCCAAATTTAGTTTCATATAGGAAATTCTGCTTCTGCGTGTAACCTGCAGTATGCAAAATGTGTGCACATCACCCAACCCGTCTACACAGTAGCTCTAACCCTATGGAGTGGGATATGCTGCTTTGGGCTACTTTCTCAAGGATTGCCTGCAATGTGCACTAAATCCCAACTTGGAGCCCCAGCAAGTGAGCTTATGTTCTGCCAAGGCTGTCTAACCAATGAAACTTAACAATTCTTTATGTAAAACATCTGAACACTTCAAGTGTCCAGATGAAGTATCAGTTATAAAGTCTGCTCACAAAATAGTCTAATATTAAATATTAATTATAACCAAACTTGAGTCAGGTGAGAAGGGCCAATAATGGTGCAGAGGCAAACCCCAGAGCAGCAGAAAATGCTGCTGTGGGAAAGACCAAGAGTGACAGTCATCAGCACCACCTGATAGGGTGGCATTTTAGTGTTCCCCCTTCAGCAGAGCCTAACACAGCTTGAGGGCACCAGAGGTTGACATCTCAAGAGGTTCTTGTCCGTACTGTGAATGAATCCCACCAGGAGTAGTCCAGCTGAGACCCGAGAGTGCCATTCATAGTGCATGTACCCCACTGCCCTTTTGGGTCACGCCCTCAGCAAAAGCCTGATCCACTCCTCTGGGGAATGGTAGGTCCCAGCTAAGAGCAGACAGCCCAGGACATACCTAGCCTCTCCCCACCAGGGAACCCGGAAGGGGTCAGATGACGATGGAGTAACAGTTTTCCCTGAAAGAAATGCGTGGGTCTAGCAGATGGGACTTCTGCCTTCCTGACATCCAGAGGACAGCCAGTGCAGAGCTTTCGGCCTCCACATGTCAGCAGCCTGGAACCTGCCAGTTTCTCTGCTTT
The DNA here is from genome assembly GCF_004664715.2 of Peromyscus leucopus. Classification (NCBI taxonomy): domain Eukaryota; kingdom Metazoa; phylum Chordata; class Mammalia; order Rodentia; family Cricetidae; genus Peromyscus; species Peromyscus leucopus. The sequence goes on from NC_051082.1 coordinate 41,389,083, forward strand.
CTGACTTTATCCACTGAAGCAAATTCCCCAAATTAAAGGGAGTGTCTAAGAATCATACATTCAAATGAATCCACAGAGCCCACCAGGCTTTTGGGCCCTGAGCACACACGCACAGCCTCAGGACTCAACATGTCCTCACGTCCATCACACATTTATTGAAGGGTGACAGGTTCCTATGCTCATGTGCTCTCTTCCCCAAAGGGTTCCAGTGTTATGGCGTCTTGGTATATACAGACATGTACAAACAAGGCCGGAGTGCTCTACTGGACAGGTTCTCCATGGACTCGGAAGCGGTAGAGGCAGGTGTACTCAGGGTGGCCCCAGTTGGATAGGACCCGGAGCTCTACTATCTGGAAGGCTTGGTCAGGCCTTTCCTGAGGTTGAGGGAATAAGTTACTTTGCATCAGCACTTAGACCCCCACACGCCACCCCCGACCAATCCCTTGCCCCTGTGGGATATGTAATAAGATGCAACCATACCCCAGATACGCCTAGCAGGTAGGTGGGATTCAGGGCACAAGTGTTGACAGCACAGGCCGGCTGCTGTGTCTGACCTCTTACTGAGGCACAGAGCTAGGCCATAGCTAATCCTCACCACCCTCTCCATATGCCAGGCCCCACAAAGACATGAACCAGGGAGGCAGGATCCTTGTGCTTACCAGTGTGTGGAACATCTGGAGTGAGTCTCCTTCCTGGTCATAGGTAAACCGTCCCAGAGGCTGTCCCTCTTCCTGATACTCTGTTTCCAGTCCCTGAAATGACCAATGTGTTATAGCAGAGATAACAAGAGTCACACTACTCTAGCCCTGCTGTCCTGAGTGACAGGCCACCTCCCCTGAGAGGCCTGCTGAGGCCCTCCTGGAGGGGTACACACACTGGCTTCCTATAACCCACAACCATCCAAGGACAGCTGTGGTTACTCCATTAGGGAAACATGCACACAGCCACACAGAGGGCCAGCTTGAGATGGCCATGATCATGCTCAGAACCCCCAAAGCACAGATCCCCTCATGTAACTGTGCAGATTCTGGGTGCCCCAAGTAAGGGATATAAGCAGGATCAGAGCAGCAGGGAAGCTAGAGCAAAGTTGGCAGTGTGGGAAGTTGTGGAGAGAGATGGCTGTGGGGTGGGCAAGAGTCATTTAGATATGCTTAAAATGATGGGTTCTATATCAGAGAAAATATAAATGGGAAAGGGCTTCACAGGCTATGAGCAGACATTAACTACAAAATTATGCCTCTGGATAAATGAAACATCTCTAAGGGTGGAGAGGAGAAGGCTGCTTCCAGGATGCCAGTAGTAACTCACATAGACTGCGAAGTCTCTGGGGGCACTGGAGATGTTACCAGCGGGTGACAGCGTCTTTGGAATGTGCTCCATGGTGAACGTGGTTGGGTAGATCCTCATGGACAACCGCACCACCAGATACCCCTGAGAGCCTTTGAATGCCCAGCAATTCCCTGGGTAGATGTCGGGCTAGGAAAGAAAATAGTACAACTCAGGCTGGGACAAGTTTAACCACTATAAGAATAAAGTGATTTCACAAACACCATGAGCAAACAAACCAGAAGCCTCTGTGTGTCCAAGTCACTCTGTCTGACCCTGGGTCTCACAGCCAAGGAAACCAAAGCTGTGAAGGCAGAAGCCTTGAGCTGCTCCTCTCCCTGAAGCCTTGCCCGCCACCAAAAATGCAGGTAGTCCTGAGAGTGGGTGGCCCTGTCCAGCATCTTGGCCAACAGCTAAGACCTGGGCATTGTCTATCCAAGGCAGCCTTTGGTATTGAACCACCTAAGCCCCAGGTGGCTCAGGACAGGGCTTGTCACCAGAATCAAGTCTGGATCATAGGACTGGGGCACAGGTTCCAGGAAAAGCAGACGGGGTTGATGGCTGAGATGCCCAACAGTGTACCCCTGTGCCTATACAACCAGTCTTCCAAAAAAGCCGAAAGGACAGCAGAGTGGAGTGGATAGTACAGAGGCCTCTCTAGACCATGCTGTCTACCAGGCACACCTGATGCCTTCTAATTCTCCACAGGCACAATGAAAAGATGAAAATCCTATCTTCCCAGTTTTTGAAAAAACTCAAAAATTACAACATCGCCTATGTCCAGGTGAATGGGACACACAAAGCCCAGTGTCTGCCAGTCAAGCCTCAAAGCCTAGGGCAGGGAGCATTCCAGACCAGCCTGCAGTGATGATGATTACCAGGCACACACACAGTCACTTGTCAACACTACTTGCCAGACTCATTTCAAGGTGACAGATGTCTTAGTTTTCCCCAGTTTCAAACCTTGGTATAATATTCTTCCATTGCCATACATTATGACACACTTTCCTGAATTTGGGGATTTTCTGGCATTTCCCATTTAACTTTTGGGCCACAGGTGACTGTGGACACCAAGCTACAGATAGGGAGATTCCTAGGATCAGGAATTCAAGGTCATCTGTAATTAACAGGGAGCTGGAGTCCAGGCTGAGCTAGAAGATTCTCTGAAAGCAGGGTGGGCTCCTACACCGGGGGCCTTTGTCTCAGGTCTGCTGACAACACTCCACTTCCTGAATTTGCAAAGGCTGGGCCTGTGTACACAGGTCAGAGAGAGACTTATTGGGGGCTTCATAGAAAAGTACTGAAAATTGCTTCAAAATGTGAGCACAAGGCAGCACGCTGAAGTGGGTGAGTGCACCAGACTACTCAGGTTTTTCCTTTCCCTGTGAGGCAAGCTCCGGGGAAGCAGCAGTGTAGACAGGGCCGATGGCCCCAGGCCTGGGGACAGGTGGCGGCTCCCAGTCTGCTAGGGCTCATGACAGCACAGGCAGAAAGCAACCAGGATGGTCCCTGTGGCCCTCCTATGATGCTCCCGTCCAGATCCCCTCTCTGTATAGTCTCACAGCGGGACCAGGCAGCCTCCACCACCTGGGTCTCAAACTGGATGGAGAGGCTGCATGGCACATGGCACAAGCCAGCAGTGCATGTCCAGTGCCGGAGGAGAACTTGGGAGTACGGCCTGGTGGCCCCAGCGAGGCTGTACACAGAGGGCTAGGGTCATACCAATGCCTTAGCTGTGTGCCTGTTTTACCTTCATGAGGGGCTGAGGAATGCAGAGTAGACTAAGATGCAAGGCCCTGTGGACAGCAGCTCACCTGGATCACCACACGAGGTGACTGTGAGAAGTACCACAGTGGGATCCCAAACAGGCTCAGCAGTGCCGTCTTGGTCTCATAGGTCTCGGAGCACCGAGTGCTCAGGATGCTGCCACCTAGAACACAGGGACACTGGGTTACACCTTATGGCAACATGCTGGGAAGTCAGAACTAGAGGCCAGCAGCACTTTTTTTTTAAAGATTTATTTACTTCCATGTGCATGTATGTCTGTGTGAGGGTACAAGATCCCTTGGAACTGGAGTTACAGACAGTTGTGAGCTGCCTTGTTGGTGCTAGGAATTGAACCTGGGTCCTCTGGAAGAGCAGCCAGTCAGTGCTCTTAACTGCTGAGCCGTCTTTCCAGGCCCCAACAGTGCTTTTTATTTTAAAATTTATTTTATGTGTATGGGTGTTTTGCTTGCATGTATGTCTGTGCACCTCATGCATGCCTGATGCCCACAGAGGCAAAAAAAAAAAAAAAAAAAAAAAAAGGGTTTTGGATCCTCTGGAATTGGAGTTACAGATGGTTGTAAGCCACCATATGGGTGCTGGGAATCAAACCCAGGTCCTCTGGAAGAGCAGCCAATGCTTTTACCCATGAGCCATCCTCTAGCCCCCAGCTACTCCCCCACCAAAGTACTTTTAACAGCATCTGCTTTACTTGCAAAAAGAACCTTGAACTCTAAGGTCAGCCCTGTACTTTCGGTTAAAAACTGGATTCTTTTTTTTTCTCTTTTCATCTGTGAGTGCAGGTATGGGTTAGAAGCCAAAGGTTGACAATGGCTGTCTTCGGTCATCTATCACCTTATTCATCGAGGCAGAATCTTTCAACTGAACCCAGAATTCACAGATTTTGGTTAGTCTCACTTGCTCTGGGCAACCTGTCTCTGCCTTCCAACCAATGAAATTATAGGGCTGCTATGCTTATCCAGAATTTATATGGGTTTTCAGATCCAAATTCTGGTCCTCACTTTACCACTAAGCCATCTTCCCAGTCCCTGCATTTATTTTTTAGCTGACACATAAAAACACAAAAATGAGTAGATGGCTTTGTGCTTAAGAATACTTGCTACTTGGGTACACTTCCCAGCACCTACATGGTGGCTCACAACTATCTGTAACTCCAGTTCCAGGGGACCCAACTGCTCTCTTCTGACCTCCGTGGACCACTAGACACCGTAGAAAGACATGTATGCAGGAAAAACTACTCATACCCGTAAAATTCTAGAGTAATACACATACACACCCCATCATCATCATCACCATCACCATCACCTCTATGCCTCTGGGGCTAGCACATGTACTTAGGATCAGGCTGAACATACATCAAAAACTCAGCACACAGGTGCCAGTAGCACACACCTTTAATCCCAGACTCGGGAGGCAGAGCCAGGCATATCTCTGTGAGTTCGAGGCCAGCCTGGTCTACAGAGCGAGATGATCCAGGACAGACACCAAAACTACACAGCGAAACCCTGTCTCCAAAACCCAAAACACACAGCTCAGCACACCGTCACAGCACAAACACCCAGCATCCTCTCCTTTGTCTTAGCTCGGCAGCTAAGCCGGGCCATCCACTACACCGAGCACTCAACTTTTTATTCGGCAGGTGTCTCTGACGTCAGTTCACTTTATCCCTTCACAACAGGGTCTGAGGGTGGACTACTAGGGAGGGTGGCTCTCAAAGCTTTGTTCATCTTTTCCTAAGTAAGGGTCAAGAGTCCCACAGCACTGGTGCTAGGGGCAGGTAACTTCCAGAGGCCACCTAACTGGTCCACAGGAGGAAATGCTGTAACAAATGCCCACTAGCCAAAAAGCAGTGGGAGCAGGAGTGACTAGTTAGGGGAGCAGGCAGACAGGATGTTAATGCTAACAAGAAATAAGAACCGAGAAGTCAGTGCTGGAGAAATGGCTCAGTAGTTAAAATATACTTGTTGCTCTCGTAGAGGACCCGGGTTCTGTTCCCAGCACCCACAAAGTGGCTCATTCGTAATTCCGGATGCCCTCTTCTGCTCTCCAGTCACTAGGTAATGTGTTACACACAGACATATATACAGGCAAAACACTCATAAAGTATATATAAGACATAAAAATGGGGGGGGGAGAATTAAGTCTCACAGAGACACAGAGCAGGTCCCAGCCCTCAGAGCAGATGCAATCCATCTCTTACAGTCAAGCTTCAGGACCGTCTCTGACATGCACAGAGGGGGCAGGGGATACTGAAACAGGCAGATAACATGGCTTTGATGCTGCAGATAAAGACCTAAGCTCCTGGACACTGGCCAACTTCTTAAACATCCTCCTCTAGTCTAAGAACAGCTGTTGGGGCAACCTCTTGGGGCCTCAGGGGGTTTAAGCCGGTGACACAAATCCACAAGCTCCAACACGATCCCAGAACAAGTGGCAGCTGCCAACCCAAACAGCATGGCTAAAATGTCATTCAATGCCTCTGCTCTAAATGTAATTTCTGATGTCACTTCATTTCACAGTATAAAACTAAAATCAGGTTTTTGTTTGGTTCTTTTTTTTTTTTTTTTGGAAGTCATTTAGACCAGGGGCTCCTTGAGAAGCATGAGCAACCCTGCTAACTCTATCCAGCCCTAAGAAACTGGCTATTCCCACACTAAATAGTAGGCTCATGCCACACTGAGATTCAGATGATGTGATGGCCCAGCAGTGATGGCAGCCAAGCTCATGACCATCCATATCACAGGCTGCTCAAGTTGGGATACAATGTCTCCACTGGACTAGGCCCACCACACTCCTCTGGGAGTTTAAAAACTGCTCATTCTTTAGGAGGTGTGTCAGTCTGCACGTCACCTGCAATTCCTAATTTCTACAAGTTCAGAAAGTCACTTCTGCATGGCTGGTGTAGTGGAACCTCCTGGGCTGCCCCACACCTCCCAGTGGTGTCCACACTCTCCCCTTTCCAGAAAGGGCTCACAGGCCTCATCCAGGTGTACAATCTCAAACCCACTGCACATGTGAGGGCCCTGTGGTGGTGACTTCCCTACCACGACAGACCATGCTTTGTGGAAGCAAGGCAGCTCCTGTCCTGCTATGCATTCAGCCACAGCAATCAATCCTTAGTCCTAACACTTGGGGCTAGGCCTGGGCTTGCTCCATAAACATGGAGCTTACACATACCCCAATGGGCAACTTCCCAGAAAGAATGAGCATTTGGGCCTCATCCAGAGTAATACTCTACTGTCATATTAAAATTGTATCAAGGCCAGGTGGAAGTGGTGCACACCTTTAATCCCAGCACTCAGAAGGCAGAGCTAGACGGATCTCTGTGAGTTCAAGGCCAGCCTGGTCTACAGAGCAAGATCCAGGACAGACACCAAAACTACACGGAGAAACCCTTTGTCAAAAAATAAAAATAAACAAAATAAAAAAGTGTGTCAAGTAGCCTGTGGTGGTGGCGAGTTCCAGGACAGCCAGGGCTACACCGAGAAACTCTATCTTGGGAGAAAAAAAGTGTGACAATGTCCTGTAGGCCCACCTGAATTCCGGGCCTGATCTTTCATACTCATAGTAGAGTCTTCCCTTGATTACTCACCTCCAGACTCCAGAGCAAAGTCCACCATCCCAGTCTTGTCTTGGGAGTACAGCTTCAGAGCATTGTTCACAATGATGTGCACTTGCTGGTAGCCCGGAAGAAGGAAGAATGAGGAGAGTTAATGATGCAAGCAAAGGCCAGGGACCTCATATGCCTATGCTTAGGGAACACAAGCATGCTACACTTCAGCCACGGACAGTAAGTGGGTAGGATGGGGCCAGATCCTCATCACTAGGGCACGACAGCTCATAGCAAGTATTAGAGCCAGGGTGTCCAGGGCACTGTCACCATCAGGGCTGGGGCGAGGCAACTAAGGGAAGCTGAGTACAGCTGGAAGCTGTGTAACCACAAACTGGCATATGGGAGCCCTTGGGACAAAAGGATTCAGTGAGTGCAAAGCTAAGGAGTGCTTCCAAGTGACAACATTAGCAGCGCATCATCTCAGAACACTGACACCCCTGTAACCACGGGTCTATGGTGGAGGCTGAACCTGTTTACTCACCGCTTCCGTGATTCCTGAAATCCCTGCCTCGTTCATGGCAGACATGATGACCTCAGATGTCGGCGGCTGTCCCGTCACTGTGATGTGGTGTGTGATATTCTGCAGCACTTTCAGCTCAAGGTCCTGCAAAAGCACCTGCACCTCATCCTTGCTCACGAACCGAGAAGAAAGCTTCTGCAACAGCCACTCGAGGGAGCTGCCGTGCTGATCCTCAGAGAACATGAGTTTCACAGTCTCCTGGATGCGGGCATCGGCCTGGAGGAAAGAATGGGTAAGTGTGCAGCACTACAGCACACTGCTCCAACACAGCCCCCAGAAGTACAGCTCTGCAAGACAGGCAACGACTGCGGCACAACTGCCCTTCACACTAAATGTGAGGACTCTTCCCAAGCCACCGGAGGGGCCTCGAGGGCTGCATGAAGGCCATTTACACAGTGAACTACAGAAAGGGGATGCGGGTTTTCTGACCCCTGGGGAGTCTACTCCACACAGCTCCACAGCTGAGGCATGGGCCCCCGTGTCCTCACCGCTCCTTATAAACAGCCTGAGGTGTAGCCAGAGAGGAGGCTGCCTGGGTCATACTATAGACATACTATATACACACTTCTTTTGGTTCCCATGGAAACAATCAAGGGGCAAAGCACAGGCAAGACATCCACCTACCACAAAGCTGGCAGGCTCCATACGTAACCCTGTTCTCCGTCCCCGCCAATGGCCCTACCATGCACTCTTCTTTCCTCAGTCACCCAGGACTCCCTGATGCCTGCCCATCTCTGCTCATTTCCACAAGACAATACCCCAGAGTGCATCTGTAACTAAGCAAAGCCTGCAGGCCTGCCAGCCCACTAGCCAGCGCCCAGGTCATGCAGTGAGGGGTTGTGCATTTTAACCAGCAAACAGGAGAGCTTCCTGCCCATGCACTTTGCTGTCTCCACCCATCTCTCCTCCTACCTGTTCTGGGAGTTCTTTATACTCAGATAATTTATCAGACATGTCACAACTCAATTTTTTAATCTATGGTCTGAACATGGCTCATGAGGACTCCTGCCAACGAGATGTCTGCATTCTCAGAATACCGAAGGAGGTGGGCTATGCAACATCTGTGACATATTGTGACACAGACGGGCAAGTGGCCAAGCATAGTTGGGGCCTACTACGGACACTGGGAGACAGACATGTGCATGCGCGCACACACACACACGCACACCACTCTCTCATAATTCCCAAGGTGTCGGTTGTACTGTGTGATCAGGAAGAGTCATGCACTGAACTCGGGTGTGACTGTGCTATGCTGTTGGGATTGGGACTGACTTGAAAATATTTACAACCTTCAAGTATGGATGGGGTGAAGTTTGGTCAGAGCATTTGCACAGCCTGTGTTGGACTCTGGGTTCATGCCCAGCACCACAAAAATAGACAAACTCTTAAAATATAATGAGAGAGAGAGAGAGAGAGAGAGAGAGAGAGAGAGAGAGAGAGAGAGAGCGAGCGAGAGAGCGAGAGAGCGAGAGAGAGAGAGAGAGAGAGAGAGAGAGAGAGAGAGAGAGAGAGAGAGAGAGGAGCGCTCAATAGGTAAAGATGTCCTGCCTCTAGACCTGACCTCTAGACCTGACCTCCTGAGTCTGATCCTGAGGACCCACATGGTAGGAGAACCGACCTTTCCAAGTTGTCTTCTGATCTCCACATCCTTACATTTTTTTTGCTTTTTTGTTTTCCCCCAAGACAGGGTTCCTCGAACTCAGAGATCCACCTGCCTCTGCATCCTGCGTGCTGGGATTAAAGGCCTGTGCCACCATGGCCCAGCACATTGTTACATCCTTATGACATACATATGCCTGCACAGTCACATGCACAATAAGTGAAATATTTAAAATGCAATTCTTTCTTTTTTTTTTTTTTTAAAGATTTATGATTTATTTATTATGTATACAGTATTCTGCCTGCATGTGTCCCTGCAGGCCAGAAGAGGGCACCAGATCTCATTACAGGTGGCTGTGAGCCACCATGTGGTTGCTGGGAATTGAACTCAGGACCTCTGGGAGAGCAGTCAGTGCTCTTAACCACTGAGCCATCTCTCCAGCCCAAAATGCAATTCTTTTAAAGGTGGGGCTGGAGAGACAGCTCAGTGGTGAAGAGCTCTTCATGAGGACTGGAACACAGATCTCATCACATGACAAGCCACATTCCCACAAATGCCTGTAATCTCAGCTCTGAGGGAAGCAGACGGAAGAGGACTTCTAGAGCTGGCTGGTTTCCAGTTACGCCAAGACACTAGATCCAGCCTCAAGAATTGAGACCCTGTCTCTGAGGGAATGGGCTTAAAATGATGGGAAAGTGACACCTGATGGCTTCTTCTGGTCTCTGTTCATGTCCCTGTATCTGTCTGTACTTGCAGCCACAGAGAAACATCTTGACAGGGTCGGGTGAGAGCTTCCTTCGGGTAGAAGTCTCCTAACACAGGCACTTACCTGCTCACAGCTGGTCCTCAGATGCTGCCAGTCCGACAGCTGTGACTTCAGCAGGTTCAGTTCCAGTTCTAGGTGCTGCACACGGTCTAGGAGGGGCTGCTCTTCAGCCCTGCTGGAAGCCATCAACCAGGGAGGGGACAGGGGTCAGGGCCCAGATGCACTCAGGGGAGGCCTCAACCCTAAATAAAGCAGCACGTCTATGTCCTCAAAATTACAAATAAGACCAGAAATGAAGCTGACGTCTATCCACAGCCCTGAGGCTGAATCTGCAGTTCCATGCTCATGGGATAGACAGTGGAACTGAAGATAAGATCAGGGTATGATTAGTGACTGGCCTTGGGGATTGGCTATGAGCTACCCATGACCACAGCTTTGCAATGAATGCTAATAGGCCCAGCTGAAAGAGGGATCTCCAGATACACGTTCTGGATCTATACATTCACATGCCGAGTCAGTATTCACTGAAACCAGGCCTGGGAAGAGCAATGTGCACCACACTCCCTCCCACCCCACCCCACATGCAGGGGGCCCATTAGCCGGCAGAAGCTGCTACCCAGCCATACCCAGCGCAGGAACGACAAAGGTTAGTACAGACAAACGCAGAGTGTGCAAAGAAGATGCAGTGCTGGGGACGGGGAAAGCTAGCAGGAAGTGGGAACACGCACAAGGACCAGCAGCTTCAGGTGCAGAAAGCTTGGCAGCCACAAGATGCATGGCTGCTGGGCACCAAAGAGGGAGTCCCCCAAGGACATGGGTGGCTCCTCATGGCCAAGCAGGGGCCTAGCTATATACTGCCTGGAGAAAGACAGTCCCAAGTCCCTCAGGGCCTTCTGTCCCTTGCATTGTCCCGAGAAGATACCCAAAAGATACCCAAAAGCTGGTAATTTTAGGTAGCAAGTGACAATTTGAACCTTGGCAGTCAGTAAATAGTTGGTCACCATGTTCCATACTAGCAAAGAACCATGGAAGAAAAACTCAGAGCTCCTGAGGTCACCTACCTGCCTGCTCTCAGCTTGCTTTCTTCCAGCTCCTTCTGGATAGCCTGGGAAACAGGGGAGACTTTGTAAACAGTTACGCCTTGAGTTTATAAATCATGTCTCAGTAACTTAAAACTTCACTTATTGAAGGATGAGTCAATTCAGAAGACTCAGCTTCTGAATGCCTGAGCAAAGGCATCAAGGTGAGTATGGCTGGGCTTCCTCACATGCATTCTGGGTCTCCTGACAGGTTGAGACCCCTCTTCCTGCTCAGCTGAACTCTCCTGACACCAACAATCAGGAAGTAGGAGCTGGTCTCAAGAGCCCAAGGACTATTCTGCTTACCCCCCACTCAGTAAAATAATGCTTTAGTTCAGTTCAGTGAGCACACAAGCAACTGCCATGCTGTGCCCTAAGAATGCTAAGCCCTGTCCCCAAGAGTCACATGGTCTACACTGCAGACCCACATCAAGACCCAGTTTACCAGCACACAAGTGAGACTCTCCCACCCACAGTGATTTTATGCAAAGCATGCTCTGTGCATGCTTTTTGGTGGAGGCTGAGTTATACCAGGGGCTCATAGGGATTCATGAGCAGGATGTGACTGGATTTTGAAGCCAGCACACAGCCACTTCTGTTCTGTCAGGCTCATTGGTCAAGCAGTTAAGCAACAGAGCTGAAATGCCCAGAAAATAAAACCACAAGACACAGCTCTTCCAGCTGTATAGATCAAAAGCAATATCTTGAAACAACGAAGCCCCTGGCCACAGCTTTGGAGAATATTGACTGCCACTTGACCTTTATTAAAAACTGGTCTGGGGGACAGTGAAAGTGCTCAGTGGGAGAAGGCACCTGTGCCAAGTGTGATGATCTGAGTTCAATGCCAGGACACACAGAGTGAAAGGTGAGAAATGACTCCGATAAGCTGTGTCCTCTGACTTCCACATGTACTGTGGCATGCATTTGCTCTTGCCTAGCAAGTATAAGGTCTTGGGTTCCATCCCCACAGCCAGGCACAAGTGCACCATACCCACACCCACCCCAAGGCATGCATACATGCACAGCTTGCTTTTTTGGGGGGCGTGGTGGGGAGAGGTACTCCAATTATAAAGAACAAACATCTTAGGGCTGGGGAGAGGGTTCAATGAGTAAAAGCATTTGCTGTGCAAGCATAAGGACCTGAATTCAAAACCCCAGCATTCTGTAAAAAGCTGAGTGTGGCTGTACAGTCAGTAACCCATGTGCTATGAGGGTAGAGAAAGAAGGCTCAGTGAAAGGCCTGTCTCAAAGGAAAAAGGCAGAGTAAGAGCAGCATCCCTGATGCCTCCTTCACCTCGGTGCACGCACTCCCTCCCACACCCGTGCACCCAGCAAACCAGCGAACCAACCACACAACCGAAGAAAAATACCTCAGATTTTTCTGTCAGTTTTCTAAGAATATCTTCCAAGTTGGAGAGACGCACTTCATGGTCACGGTGAAAAGTCATGAAGTCAGTCTGAGAACCAAAGTGCAGAACGAACAGCTAAGAGAGTTTAGTAGCACACACACGCCATTAGGGCAGCCAGTAGTTCTCACTGCAGGTACAGGGTAGTGCGGCATCTTTACAGGTGTCAGCCCCAGCCACGCCCCATCTAGCTCACTGGATCAGGAGGGCTCCAGCCTACCCACAGAGCAGGCCACAGACAGACTTGTCACCTGCTGATACCACTGGGCAGTGGTAGCAATAATGTTTGAAGGGCTTTGCTGGAGGTAGTATGGCACCAGGGGTGTGCCCAAAGGGCAGATCTTGTTCTGGTCCCTTCTTCTCTGCCTCATTTGTGCCATGAGGTGTTTTATACCAGTGGCCAGAAGTGCACTGGTCAGAGTCGCCACACAGGCTGGGAGCAATGTGCACACTGGCTTCTGAAGGAGTTTCTGGGCTTTACCTTAGCACCGAGTGGTTCTGTGGTGCCCATCTCCTGCAGGTGCTGTCCAACTACATCCTTGACCCACAGGGACAGCCCTTCCCTGCCATCGTCCACCTGGTCCACCCGCATCTGGAGCTTCTGAAGCAGGAGCGTCAGCTCTGCGAGTCTCCCTTCGTGGTTGTGGCACTGCGCACTCAAAGAGGCTACTTTCTGTCCCACGTCACTCTCTTGAGGCCACGGGGAAGCCTCATAATCAACCTGAGATGAAACCAGGAGACTAAAGTCAAAACCAAAGGGACATTCCAGCACTGGGCTGTATGTCTCTCTTTCTACTCTCATGTCGTGCAAAGTAAGAACTGCTATTCATTCCTACTCCTGACTGAGTAATGGAATACATAATTCTGCATTATTTGAACTAGTTAGAACATCTGAAAAGCTATAAAACTTGTGTTATTTTGTTTGCGGTTTTTTTTTTTTTTTTTTTTTTTTTTTTTTACAATTTTAGGACCATGCATGATGCATGACTTTAATCCCAATACTTTCGAGGTAGAGACAGGTAGATCTCTGTGAGTTCTAGGCCAGTCTAGTCTACAAAGTAAAAGCCTGTCTCAAAAATATTTCCCCCCCTAAGGCAGGGTCCAAGACTACCTGTTCACAAGTAGCATGAAAAGCTCTAAAGAGCACATGCTTATGGTACCACCAGGACCTTTCTTGCTGGTTACCTTCAGAGGTGGGCTGGGGGGAAGAGGGTCAGGTCTGTGCACACTCTCGGGCTCGCCCACCCTCTGTGCTGGCTGCATGGCTGTCCAGTTCAGCACTGGTAGGAATGAGAGGAAGTTGCCCTGACCCCACAGGGAGAGACCAGCACCTGAGGAAAGAAGATAGCTGTGTGCACATGTACAGGTGCCCCGACATATTCAGATACTGTTCCCACACTGTCAGCGTGGGCAAGTGCTGGTCTCTGAGGGTCACCATGCCACATCTTACCTAGTAAAAGTAGGAGTGGAAGGAGCAAGACAAAAACCTTGCAAATATTTCGAAGGCACCTAAGAATAGAAAGGAAACCATTAACTTTGAAAAGACAGAGGTGGAATGCCATTCTGCCCCTCCTTGTGTACACACTAAACACCCTGCTAAAGTTTTATCTACAAGGCTTGGCCACACCCACAGGAGGCCCTTCATACACAGCTTGCTAGCAATCTGAGAAGTGCTATCTGGTACCACAAGAAAGACCCAGAGGCCTGAGGCCCTGTTCTGGGGCTAGCACCCACTGTGGTGAGCTGGTGCCCATAGAACTGCACTAGGGCACAGGCATAGGATCCGACTGGGCCCTCCAGCCGGACACTTTACATACATCCAGTGTGCTTAACAATGGCAGCAGCCTTCTCCACCTCTGTTAATTTGAAAAATGAAAATATGAAAGTCCGTTGTAAAACACGTAAAAATGTATTGATGCAGACAGTGCAAATGTAAGCTGGGCCTTTACAGAGCTGCCCACAACGGGTAAAGAACAGCTATTCACCACCCCATGCAGACATGCTGACAAGGCATGCTGACCTTGACACAGGAGCCCCAATACTGACATGAGATCTTCACACTGACAGTTTCTTACCTGGTAAGAAGAAACACATTCAGCCAAGAAATCAAAGTAACAAATTGGTACCATCCACTCCCTAGCCACCAGAAGATTCCAGAGGCTGCCTTCCCTATGAGAGAAGAGAGCAAGTGTTCTGAGGAAACATGCTTTCGAAGCTGCTCCTACATGGATGCTTCTGGGAAGACACAGACATGTTTGCTGGAGGGACAAAGGCCCTGTAACGCTCGTCAGCAGGGCAGGAGAACAGTGAGCAACACCAGCTACACATAGATGAAACAAAGGGAAGCCCCAGTCCATGCAGCTCAGTGGATCATGAGACCTAAGGCCCACACACCCAACACATGATAAACTAAGAAGCCATGCACCTGAAGCAGAGACAAGCATGTCACACTGGGAACCTAACACGAAGCTCCAACCTGGTACACTGCCTATGGCTGCCCCAAACTTTATGAGAGCACTAACACAGAGTCACATAACCACCTGGAGCAGTGACAGCCAGCCAGAGCATCGACCACATGGCCTCAGCCACAGACCACCCAGCAGCTCTGGTCCTGTGTAGTGCTCGAACCAAGAGGTCACCTGTGGCAGAGAAGACAGGGCAGAGGGCACTGTGAGACAGACTGCAGGGCCAGCACAGACTGACAGTACAGAGAGCAAGGCTGTCAGTATACTCTGCCCAAACTCCCTCCTGTGTCCCAGGAGGATACTCAAGTTTTCTTGAGAAAACCTTGCTGTCCTCACTTAGACTCCCTTACATACATTCTTTGTTTCGAAACGAGGTCACCTGTATCCCAGCCTGGCTTTGAACTCACCATACAGGCAAAGATGACAAACTTCTAGCCTCCCAAGGGCATGAGCCATCATACCTGGCTAACCGTGGTTTGGTTTGGTGTTGGAGTGCTGGGGCTGGTGGTGAGATAGGGTCTCATTATGTAGTCCTGGCTGTCAGGGAACTCATTATGTAGACCAGGCTAGCCTCAAATTCACAAGGGATCTACTTGCGTCTACATCACAATTTCCCAAGTGCTGGGATTAAAGTGTGTGCCACCACACTCAGCTCATCCGCAGATTCTTAACAGAGAGGCACGCATCTTTTCACCACACCCTATCAGAGGATCTAGAAGGTTCTCATAAATGTAGGTGGGTGGTGCCTGCAGAATTCACATCACTGGACAAGCAACAAAATGAATAGGCACCCAACCTTTCCTTACATAGAGCAGAAAGCCTACCCCTCCCTCTTGCTGGCTTCCATTTTTTGAGACAAGGTCTTTTTATGTTGCCAGGCTGGCCTCAAGTGATCATCCTATCTCAGCCTCCTGAGCATGTTACCAACCACACTTTTTTTTTTAAATCAACTTTGCTTCATTTTTTCAAGAGTGATTGCTGGCTCTTACCCTTACATTAACATAAATATCTACAGGTTAAACCCATAGCCATTAAGTTATTTCAACACAGAATATAACAAGAGAGTGTGGCTGAAGACGATTAAAAATACATGTTTCTCCTATGCGTATAACAGTTTTGCCTACATGTTTAACTATGCACATGTGTGCCTGGTACCTTTGAAGACCACAATAGTGTTGGATCCCCTGAACTAGACAGTTGTGAGCCACAACATAGATGCTGGGAATCAGTCTTCTGAAAGAGCAGCAGCCAGGGTCTTAACTATGGAGCCATCTCTCTAGCCCAAAGATCTTTTTAAATGGCATACTGCTTTGTGCTTATTTTATCTACGAGACAATTGTTTGTGGGGAGGATCTTTTGAGATAGGATTTCACTATATCGCTCTGGCTGGCTTGGAACTCACTATGTATAGCAGGCTGACCACAAACTTGTGGTAGGATTCTCTTGCCTCTGTCTCCAGCTGAGACAACTATTTCTGAAGCTCAGCTTAAAAAACAAACAAAATCAAAAATCAGTTGACCTAGAGGTGTGCCCAAAAGGTACCTGGAAAGTTAGAGGCATGCCTGGAAAGCACACACCCTCTACAGGTGCTGCTGCCTGGGCCTGGGCAGTAGCTGCAAGAGCTCGTGCCAGCACAAGTGCCAAGGAGCCAAGGCTAAATTCACAAAGCATTCCAAGAGTTCACTACTGCTACTGAGACAGGCTCTCACCATATAGCCCAGGCTGGCCTTAAGTGCAGTCCTCCTGCCTCAGCTCCTAGAGTGCACCAACACACCCAGCTGGTCTCCTGTCACTTTCTATCGTGCTTTGTGACACTGGCATCACAAACCAACCAAACAAACACAGCAGCACTTTCGACAAGAACAGACACACAGAACAAGGTACAAGGCATAACCTGTGTAGGTGCAGAGGCGCCCCATGGCCCCTGCCACCCTGTGTGGCTGGGGCAGTTGCAAGTGGGTGGCTGTGTGTGTCTCAAGGTACTTCTTCCCCTTACAGTCATCACCTGTGGTGTGGTGACAAGGAGTGGAGTGACAGGTTAATACGCAAACCTCAATTAGAATACTGAATACAGAATGTTCAAGAACCTAGGAAACTATCGCCCCAAATCACAGCAGGCATGGTCTGGAGATGACTCGTTTCCAGTACTGAGGGTTGCTGGCAGGCAGACTAGCCACGCTGGCCAGTAAGGCAGTAAGCTGTGGTGGGCTGTTCACTCTGTAGGGCTGAAGCCCCAGTATCACAGTGGGGCTGGGGCCCTCCAAGACCAGCACCACCTTGAAAGAGGAAGCCGTACTCACACAGGGACTCCCCGTCCACTCTGGAAAGCTCTCCGGCAGTCATCCTCCCACAGTGACCGAGATGGGCTGCAACACATGTAGAGGGGGCTGAGAAAGGTCACAGCCAGCTTGAGTGCCAGATGCCCTATAAAGTCAGTGTGACCAGAGACCAGGCCCCATGAGTGTCAGAGATGCTGATGGCTCCCACCACATAGGTTGCATGGGCAACAGGAAGATCGGAAAGCTTCAGACTGTTAATGTGCATCAGCAATGACAGAAGGCTGGCTTGCCTACAAAGTTTCGGAAGTGTGATTCTAAACAGCATGCAAATGAACTGGTTTGCTTACTAAACAAAAGTCAATAGTTGAGTTCATAAACTTTTTATTTGAATTGATTTTTAACTACATGTGTGTGTATGTGGGGGTGGTGGTGGTAATATACACACTCATGCAAGTACACCCGGAAACCAAAGAGTTTACCAAACTCCTCTGGTACTGGAGTTACAAGAGGGTACAAGCCTCCAGTGTGGTGCTGGGAACCCAACTCGGGTTCTCCACAGGAGCGACAAGCGCTCTCAACTGCTGACAGTTGGAGCTCAACTCTACTTTTCAAAAACTGAACTTTTGACTTTCAGAATATTTTGACTTTGAAAATATTGAATTTGGGCCAGTGAGATGGCTCAGCAGGTAAAGCACTTGGCACTTGAGTCTGAAGGAGAAAAACAACTTCACAAAGTTGTCCTCTGATCTCCATGAGTACCTACACACACACAATAATAATAAACTTCTAAAACCTAAATCCTGACCGATTTTCAGGGCGCCAAACTGCACACTTCAACACTTGACAAGCTCCCACAGGAAGAAGACCCCAGAAAGCAGCCATGAGAGAGCAGCATGGAGACCGCAGGAGACACAGTGAAGAGCCTCAGAAGAAGCAGGGCTTCCTCCACCTTGAAAGCATGATTCGGTGGAGAAAGAAGAAAAAATATTTAAATACCTTCTGACCCATGGCTCTTTGTCTCATAGCTTTGTGATTCATAAGCTCTGGATTCATAGCCTTTCAATTTGTAAGTTTCTGATTCAAAACTGAGCTTCATTAAAACCACTTGAAAAAGTTGAACTACGAATGATGCAAAGGATGAGGAGGTGTACTTGGCCAGCCATAGAGTCCTATCCAGGTAAAAGGATGCACCGCCTAGTGGAAAACCATGAACACACGTCATTTCTTCCCACAGGATTGTTCACCCAATGAACCAGTTGGCCAAACTGTTATTATTATTTTTTTTTAAAGTCAAGTTGCAAAGCATTTTTAAACTGGACACCTGGGAAGAGACCACCTGAGAAGAGCATCGACCAGTGAGCTGGTCAGAGCTGTAGAAGACGCACAGTGGGGCCCCTCCATAAGTGAGGTCTCAGGCTCTGGCATGGTGGGTGAGCACTGCAGGTCTCCCCCTGTGAGGATGCAGAGCCATGGAGGCACACACTAAAAGCTCCCTGGCTCCCACCATGGCTGGGCTCCGGAAGAACTTTTCTGTGAGCCTAGCATGTGGAGGGAAGAACTATAGCCATATTTTCGTGTTCTTGGAAAAATTTCTTTATGGAGTATGGAGTAAAGTGGGTACATTGGTGTTGTCCATTCCATAGACATCTGTGGGGTGCTGTAGACCCATAGCCCACAAAGCACTTCTTCCATTTACTCCCAAGCCCAGAAATGCCTAGCATGTTCAGAGCTTGAGTAAGAGACCAGCATGAATCAGTGAAGTCTGGGTCGCAGGATTTCAAAAGAAAATACTAGAGCTTTAACATTTTCAGAAGAGGGCTGGAGAGACAGGTTGGCGGGAGGAGCCCTTCCTGAGGATCCAGAACAGTTCCCAGCATCCATACGGCAGCTCATGGCCGGCCATCCTTAATTCCAGTGTCAGGGGATTCAACCTCCTTTGACCTCTGCAGGGCACTGCACAACACAGGGTGCACACACATATATGCAGGCAAAACATCCATACACATAATACACCCATACACACAAAATAATAATAAATCTTATTATTAATCTTAATTTTTTTTCCAAGAGGATAGTGAGGGGCCATTTTCCAATGGAATATTGTACTGCAAAATCACAAACCTGAGCAGTCAGTCAGCCCCAAAGTCAAGGGTTCCACAACCACCTGTGCACACGCCCTTCACAGGCTAGAGAACTGTAGAGGGTTAGCTAGAGGCATGCATGTCAGTTTCCTAGATAAACACTCATCATGCTGGCAAGATGTGAGCAAAAGAAAAACGTTGAGTTGGCAAGAGTAGGAGGGTTGCAAGGTTGGAGGCAGGTGGCAGAGCATGTGTTTGGCATGTGAGGCCTTGGGCTCAATCCCCAGGACCAGAGTAAAAGAAGGGAAGGAACTCCTATCTGTTGCAGGGGATAGCAAGGCAGGGCAGCCTTCATCAAAGGCAGCTGGAAGGATATATTTACACTGAAACACCACACAGCACAGGCATCAAATAGCCTCAGTTAGCATACAAGCTCCTAAAGCTGCACAGCCTGGGCTATGGCTAAGCACAGACACCCAGGCACAGCTGCATGCCTTGTTGAACTGCTGGGCGTACGCTTCACCTGCAGACAGCTGACAGTCGTCTTTCTGTTACAAGTGTTGGCTTGTTAAGCAGAAGCAGAAGCTGCTGGAGGGCTGAGCTAAGAAGCTCACTCCAGCACCACCCGGTGCTGACTGGCACAGTGCAGCAAAACTCCAGGGCACTGTGGTAAGGGGGGGGGGTACCTGTACGGCCCCAGCCCTGCCCTGCAGCAGGTATCAGGAGCTCAGCTGTGCAGAGGAAGCTGTTGGTTGGGAGCACTGGGATGAGCCCTGGCTCACTGAGCTCTGTAGTGAAGGCCAGAGGGAGGCACCAAGCCCACTGTGGCCCTCACACTCACAGACATGAGGAGGAAAAGCAGTGTTGCTTGATCCAGCCACCTCTCCCTTCCCTCTCTAGGATTCTTACTTTGTGACAGTCAAGTTAAAGTGCTGACAATACCACAGCAGACGAAGCCTTGGACACACGAAAAGGACTGTGCAAACAGAAGAAACTGGACATAAGCCATAAGAACTGAATTCTCAGTGCTGCTCTGGCCTTCCTGGCACTCATGGTGGGGAAGGCCTAGCATCATGCCAGAAGGGTCTGTGGTCACTCTCAATGTGGCCCAGGAGGAAGTATGGGCAGTCCAAAACAGCCTGCCTGCTCAGCTACTTGTGATGATCAGGTAAGAAGGTCAGGATGCTGGCACCATCTATGTCATGTCCAATGATGCCAACCGCCAAGATGCCAGGCTCAAGTTACCCTCCCAGAGGCCTGTCTTACACCATCACACCAGAGACCCCCTCTCAGCAGCATCAACTGATGCTCCAGCCACCCAGGCACCTGGGCTGCACTGGAGTGACACAGAGAAGCACCCAAACGGGAAGCCACAGAAGTAGGAACTTTCTTTTGCTCACGTCAAGTCCAAATTTACCAAATCTGAACTACTTCCAGGTATAAAAATACTAACCACAGAACCACAGGCTGGGAAGGGACAAGTAGGACAGAGCTAATTCAGGTCTATTTAGCTCTGCAAGAATAATTCTGAGTTCATCTCTGTAAGGGAAACAGTGCAAGGCACCAGGGCCTGTGCTGGGGATGGAACCCAAGGCGCGTGCTGGCAAACACTCTACCATGAGCCACATCCCTGCCCCAGAGTCAGATTTATAAGAAGAGAAAGAGCTGGGCAGACCCTTTTACCAACTACGGAGGCAGGAGACTTACGCTGTTTTAGAGTTCTGTCTCTGGAGTAAACCCTCGAGGTGGTCCCATGGGTGGCAGACTGGGCCGTGAGTGCATCAGTGCGCGCTGAGAGCATCCTGCAGTCACGGCAGGTGTATCCATTGCTGGCTGTCACCTCGGCTGCCAGTTCACCGTTTCCCTGAGTGGCAGCTTTATTTCCACCTGAGGTTTTTCAAAAGGCAAATAAAAACTATTGATCACTATCTGCAGATTACCCAGCCATGGCTTCTGGTTTGAAAAATATACAAAGTACCAAAGTAATTACCTTTAAGGTCGCCATCATCGTCAAGACCTGAAACACATACACACAAATTACACTGTGAAATACAACCAATGCCACCACAACTATGCCAGGTGACAGGCCAGTGCTACGCTGTGGTATTGCTGGGGTCTGTTTCTAAGATTCCTCGAACCTCTTGTCACCCAAAGGCGGTGGCATGGGAAGAGCCCTGCATTCCAGAATATTCTGGCCCACAAGGACAGACAAAAGGGAAGAACTAGACAGCTATGTGGAACTTCTAGGCTTTTAACTTACAGCATCTATGGCCCTGGGCCTGAGATTGTTCCATGGCTGAGCAAAGCAGAAGCATCCCAAGCCAAGAGCTCAGGACTTATAGAACTAAGCTGGCTCTTCTAACTTCCTCAGCAGAGCAGCTAGAACATACGCTGAACTCAGCAGGCAGCTCTGTGGCTCTTAGCAGGAGCTGTGTCTGTGTGCTCAGCCTTGGTGACATGGCACAGGTCACCTTAAGGGTGCAGATGGCCCTGTCTCTGAGTCGGGGCACAGTCTCTTGCCTTACAGCACTGACTGCTTCACAGCAAGTCCTTTGTGTTTTTTTTAGCTGTCTTGCGTTTTATTGCTTTCCATCAGGCCTTGACCGAGTACTTGCGCAGCAGGTACAGCCTCTCCTTGCGCTGCTGCTTCTTGGTCTTCAGCTTCTCTTAAATATGGAAGGCTTCACGAATTTGCGTGTCATCCTTTGCGCAGAGGCCATGCTAATCTTCTCTGTATTGTTCCAGTTTTAGTATATGTGCTGCCGAAGCGAGCACGCAAGTCCTTTGTTTTAGAAGGGGTCTTTTATGGAGCTTAGGATTGGCTTCAACTCCTGATTCTCCTGCCTCCACATTCTGGGTGTTTGGATTATAGGAATACACAGCCATGCCCAGCTTGTAACAAGCATTTTCCAATGACTCAGAAATATCTTTACTGTCTAGTTGCTTCTGAGTTTTCTAGAACATACCAGGAATCTTACACCCATGTTGAAAGTGGCTAAAGGGTCGCTGCCTGTTCATTTCATCAGTCCTGTTGCAGTGAGCAATTAATAATCACACCTCACCTAAGCCACTGGGGAAGCAGATGAAGGCAGCATCCACATGCCCCCAGGGGCCTGCAAAGAGCCTAACCTCACTGGTGGCAAATCATTTGTAGGCCAGCCTCTGCCCCCTCCCAGATCAACTGCAGACACAGCCATGCCGGGGACGAGGATGTTGAGTCTGTGGTTACCAACCCCAGAAGTGGTCCACTTTGGTCTGCTCGCGAATCAGAGACTCATCTAGCACAGGATGCCGAAGCACCGCGGCATTCCGCAGGCTGCAAGAGCTGTCATGGCTGGCGCTGGAGGACACTCCCTTCCCTGACAGGTGGTTGATACTAAAAGCTGGCTTGCTTGCGCTTCTGCGCTGTTTGACTGTCCTACAAAGAAGTAAGAAATGCGTTTTTAGACTGTCCTTAGAAAATATACAATCCCTAGATTTTACTAACACAAAATTTGTGCCAGAGAGCACACACAGCATTTTAAAACAAGTAATTTTCTATGCCTTGTCTGCTATAATCTAAACACCCATTAATCTAAAAAAAAAAAAAAAAGGAATTTTTTTAGCTGGAGTCCAAGAACTTGTTCTAAAACTGTAAACACAAAATAATTTCAGACTATTCTGGGCCCAACAATCCAATATTGGCTCAAACTTGAAATAACTTGAAAATAAAAATTACTTAAAAGCTATAACAAATGCTACAGCTTATATATCTAACCATGCCACTCCCTTTTCTGAATAGGTAAGAGCACACACACCAGCAGTCTTACTGCTTCTCCATCTAGCACAGAGGTGCCAAGCACAGCAAGAGGCACTGGTTAATTTGAAGGAACTTCTGCCTGTACTCTTAGCACACAACACAAGGAGCCTGAAACCAAATGACAGCTGGATGTGATGGCACACGCCTTTAATCTCAGCAATCAGGAGACAGAGGCAGGCAGATCTCTATGAGTTCCAGCCAGCCTCAGTTACAGCGAGTCTTTGTCTCTAAACAAACACAACAAAAATCCAAATGTCCTGTAAGCATCTTGCATAAAGTGATGTGAGTGGGTACACGTAGGCAAAAGCACCAAACTGCTGCCTCTAGGAAGCTGGTGTGGTGAAAGGCACACAGTCTGCTCTCTTGTCTGGGGGACTAAAGCTTCTGGGCACCTCAGCACTTCTGGGTGGCCCTACAGAAAACTGTGTTTGGGAGTCAGCTGCCACAACTGAATAGTCTGACATTTTGACATTTTATGCGACAGCCTGCAGGTCTCAGGGCAAGGTACCCTACCACTGGGCCCCATGGAGTGTGGACAATGTGCCAGCAATCTCATGCCTCCTTGTGGGTAGTGCAATTTTTATATGAGCAAAATAAACTAAACAGTATCACTTCTGCCAGGCATGGTGGTATATACCTTTAATCCCAACACTCAAGGGGCAGGTGGATCTCTATGAGTTTGAGGCCATCCTGGTCTAAAAAGTGAGTTCCGGGACAGCCAGGACTTTGAGGTATCACTTTCTCTATTCAGAAAGGCACACATGGGGGGAACTTTGGCTGTTGGCTACAGTGAAGACAGAGCATAGAGGGTAGAGAGACAAAGCCTACTAGGCATTCCAAGTGTATGCACACAGGTACACAGCTCACACAAGTCCAGACAGGCCTGAGTCAGCTGTGACTGATCAGCAGCACTGCAGCTGCCGACCCTCCACATCTGGCAGGCCACTGAAGCTCAGCTCATCCCAGGAGGAGAAAGCTTATGCCTGTGACCATGAGAAGTTCATCCGCATTACCATCTCATGCACGTTAGCATACCAGCTCCACTCTATAGGTAGACAACAGATACTTTGAGCACTCCAGAACAGTTTCAGTCAGCTCACAGGGCAGATATGCATGTCAACATATGTGTGCACAGACAATTTCAGGGAAAGAGTTTGGTCTGACAGCTGTGAAGACAAGCCACATAGTGCTCACCTGGTTTCTTTCTCCTTGGAGGGGGTGGCCCTGCTGGTGCTGACGTGCAAGTCAACAGCCTGGCTGTCCCCACTGCTATACGCTGTTGTTGTGACCAGGCGCAAGCTGCGGCGGGACATCCTTGGAGAATCAAATACAGGTTCCAATCTGTGTTCAGTCTCAAAATCCAGAGCATCCGAAGAATAACTAGAACTGGAGAGAGACAAGGCTGGAGGAAGCAATGGTTGCCAGGCCATAACATTCCTGTGTGATAACTTCATTGCACTGCAAGGGCAGGCGCCAGTCAATCAAGCAGCCGTGCACGGGCCTTTGCCAACCCCTTCACCTGCAGACCCCAGGAGCGCAGGCCTGGAACTTGGTCCGAGAACAGTCGTTTAGGGCAGGCCATGACTCCTGGAATCCTGATGGGGCCACTAAGATAGTGACACCACAGGGACTGGAAGTGAGATCAGCAATATGCTCTTAAGAAGAAAATGGAAAGCCCCAGAACACACATTTCATACACTGAAGCTAGATGAACAGAAAACCTTTCTGACCATGGCAAAGACTGCCACTTCCAATGCCTCCTTCACAACTGTCAATCAGTGCAATGGATATTCTGTGTGGTACCCAGTTTGTTCAGGCCAGAAGCCAGCTGGTTCCCCTCTCAGATACCCTGAGGATAAGGCTATGTTCACCCCATTAGCAGCACCCCTCTTCATCAAGACACAAGCAACCCAGTCACCCTGGATAAGAAGCTGCACATGGTAAGGGTGACAACAGGGGAGCAGGAGGCACCCTGGGAGAAGAGGCAAAGAGAGTGATGCCAGCTGGTGAAAGGAGACACAAAGCAGACAGGGCAAATGACAGATACCTTGGGGAGAACTGCTCTAAGGCAACCCCAGCGGCCAGGAGGAGCTAGTTAGTGGCTTTCCAGCTTCGTGCCCTGCTAATACAGGGCTCTGTGGCCTCCAGGGTATGGGTGAAGTAAGATCACACAGGGCGGACACCAAGCCGGCCTCGGAGTGGCACTGGTCAGACCACTCGGAAGGCAGTACAAGTGGCTTCAGCAGGCAAGGTCTTTAGGACAACAAAGATGCTTGAGATAGGGTGCACCAGCAAAAAAGGCCAAGTCATGATGAGATAAGAGCTGACAGCAGGGTGCTCAATGAGAAAACTTGCCAGGCCAATTTCAGTGAACCCTAAAATTAGATAGCTTCCGTCTGACAGGGTACTGCATACAATTATGGCTTTAGTTTACAAAGATTACATTGCACGTCAGAATTGATTTACAGATATGGCCCAGCACTGTGGTGGTTTGAATAAGAATGGGCTCCAAAGCAGGGCAGCCTTTAATCCCAGCACTCAGGAGGCAGAGGCAAGAGAATCTCTGAGTTCGAGGACAGCCAGGGCTACAGAGTGAAACCCTGTCTCAAAAAACAACAAAACAAAAGAATGGTCTCTATAGGCTAATATATTGGAGTAGAACTATTTGAGAAGGATTAGGAGGTGTAGCTTTGTTGGAGTGGATGTGGCTTTGTTGGAGGAAGTGTGTCACTGGGGATGGGCTTTGCAGTTTCAAAGCCCACACCAGGCCCGGGGCGCTTCTGCCCACTGCCTTCAGATCAGGATGAAGAACTCTACTTCTCCAGAGCCATGTCTACATGTGTGCTGCCTTACTCCTGACACGATGATAATGGACTCAATCTCTGAAATGGTTTTGGTTTTTCGAGACAGGGTTTCTCTGTGTAGCTTTGGAGCCTTTCCTGGATCTCACTCTGTAGACCAGGCTGGTCTCGAACTCACAGAGATCCACCTGGCTCTGCCTCCCGAGTGCTGGGACTGATTAAAGGTGTGCGCCACCACTGCCCGGCAACCTCTGAAATTTTAAAAAGCCCCAATTAAATGCTTTTGTTTATAAGAGTTGCTTTGGTCATGGTGTCTCTTCATAGCAACAGAACTAAGATACCACAGAACTATGTACCATCTCTGCTTCCCATCCTTCCACCCTCAAGACTCTAGCTGCTGGGTAAGGGATCCTCACAGCTCAGGGTGCATCTGACCCTGTGGCTGTCTGCTGCCACTCTGTCTGCAAAGGGCCAAAACCACCTAGTCAGAAGTGAGGCCTACCCCTGCAGGCTAAAAGAAACAGAAACTGCCCCACTCACACTGCTTACTACGGTCTGGATACGAAATGCCTCAGGTTATGTGATGAACATTTCATGCACACATGGTTTGCATGTGCAGGTCAGGGGACAATTTATGAGGGACAGTTCTTTCTTCCTACCATTTGGGTTCAGGGATAGTAGTTTGTTCACTAGGCTTGCTGATAACACATGAATTAACCAACTGAAGCCATCTCCACAAACCCTAGAATTCACTTTGTAGCCCAGGCAAGTCTCTAACCCACTGCCTCTGCTCTCCTGAATGGCAGTTGTGTGTAAGCGCGCGCGCGACAGACACACACACACACACACACACACACACACACACACACACACACTCTTGGCTCCTCAAAGAAGGAAGCCTGACACACACCCTTCCTTCCTGGAGGATCCTGCAGCCATGTCCTCTGCCCTGTACTGAGTCCCTCCCAACCTCCAGGGACCTTTCCTTCTTAGTCACTTCTTCCACTCTCCACACCTTAGATTCTCTCTTAGGTCTGACCACAGCATCCAGACTCTCAGCAGGCCCCAATGAACAACAACAAGCACACATGGCCATATCATGCTGCGCTCCACCAGACCAGCTACCCCGAGGGCCCTGGCTTTAAGCAGGTGACTCACTGACAATGTCTAGTCTCACCATGCTCGCCCGGCTTTCCACTGCACTTGGCCTGCTGCAGACTCCTGGCTCCCAGGCACACTGAGGCTGGCTCACTCCAGCCACCTCTCATCCTGTAGGCAGCCTCCCTCCTGCCAGAGGAGGAAGCCTGCAGAGCAAACAGCTCCAAGCCTCAGGACTTCTGGGAGAGGCTTCCTCTCTGAGGGAGGCAAAGGCCATCAACAGCTGCCATGACCCTTGGGAGCAGCTGACTGGGCTCACAACAGGTGGGTCAAGGGACAACACAAGCCATTCAAATCTCCAGGAGGAGCCTCAAGTCTCTCTAGACTATGACACAAGACTCCATCACAGCACTGGGCATGGAGCCATGCCAGTGAAGAAAGCCAGTATGGTGATGCGTAACTCAACTTCAGTGCCAGGCTAGCGAGATCCTCTCTGAGAAAACACAAACAGTAGCTCCAGAGAGAGACCAGGAAAGTGCTTGAAATACAAGTGAAAGGACTTGAGTTCAATCCCTAGCATCCCCCCCCCCACACACACAAATGTGGGTCACCTGTGATGGTAACCCCAGCACTGGGGAGACAACAGGCAGATCCCTGCCAGCCTCGCTGAACCAGTGAGCCCCAGGTTCAGATCCTGTCTCAAAAAACAAGGTAGAGGTTGATATCTGGCCTGAACACACACATACACATGTGAGCACACAAATACAGAAACCTAGATATGTGTAATGTACACATACAAACAATAAGTGCTCAAACGTGTAGACCTAACACCACATCACAGGAAATATGGGTAGACTCAAGAAAGAAAGAAGCTATTGAAACACAGGGTGAGGATCCTGTTTGGGTTGACATGAAAGCTCACTATCAACAAAAGGAGACGGATCTGGGAAACTTTTTCTTTTTTTAATTCTCTATGTAGACCAGGCTGGCCTCAAACAGAGGTCTATCTGTCTCTGCCTCTTGGACGCTGAGGCTAAAGGCCTGTGTCACTACACCCCACCAAAACTAGGCATGAGGGAGCCAGTGTCACCGCAGGACGGAGCTGGTGGCAGCACACTAACTTCTCCATTCCCTCCAAATTCTCACAGTGCATGCATTTTCCAAGAGAAAGACATTTTACTTAAACCCATGAGTGTCCAAACAGTCAGTCACTGCCATAGCTAAGAATTAAGACATGAAAGCTGCTGAACCAGCACTGGAATGGGTTAGCAGGTGCTACCGGAGGACAGCAGGGTGCAGCTGCTCTGCCTCTTGCCACACTGAGCATCTGGCTGAGGACCACGACAAGTTTTCAGAGAAGCTGAGACCAGAAGCCTGGAACTGTACCCACATGCTCCCTGTGCCATGGCTGTGCCTAGGCTGACTGTCACCCACTGGGTCTTCCCTTCATCTCCGTCAATCCAGCTCTGCAGTTCCAATCCTGCTCTGCTCTCCTGTCTGGGCCATGCTGTCCATGGCCTATGGCAATCTCACTTACTTTTGGGGCCCAGTTACTTACCCAATGGCAACTGGCTCAGGCCCCGTCACATGACTCTCCTGACTTGTCAATCCTGTCTACCCATGATCCAACTAAAGCTAGGAATACCACTAACGGCTCTCACTGACCACTCACCCATCTCTGTATTCCAGGACAGGTCTAGCCTACTCAGCCCTATATACTTTAAGCACAGCTCTGTGGATTAAAATCCTGTTGGACCCCGTCTACACACCTAACACGTCACCACCTTGCCACCATTCCTCCATGCCACCTGTCCACAGGCCCCACAAGCCTAACTGAACAAAGGCTGCAAACTTCACCGCAGCCAAGCACAGGCTTCCCTGGACACATGGAGTAACACTGTACTTAAAATAGGTCATAAAGGCTAAAAATAAGTCACTAAGAATAACTGTTTCTATGTTCCCAGACAGGCTCAGGGAAGTCACCTGAGCTGGCCACTCATTTACTGCTGACATACTACAGGCTCCAGGCCAAAACATCACAGTGAGTTTGAGGCTAGCCTGGGCTACATGGGGACAACTGTCTCAAAACAAACTGAGCCCAGCAAGTATCCCTTGCAAGTGCAACTGGACTGAGGATGCAAATGGAAAGCAGAGTCGTCAGACGTCACAGCTGACCACTGCTGTCCAAAAGCATCTTCTTGAGGACGGGGAGATGATTTCGAAGAAAAGTGCTTGCCAAGGCAGCGTGAGAAAGGCATGGAAACCTGTCTATAATCCCAGTGCTCAGGAGGCGGAGATCCCAGGGACAAAGAGGCTACTAGACTGGTGGACTGCCTGCATCAATGTAAAAGGTAAGAGCAAACAAGGAAGATACCCATTGTCTACCTCTGGCCTCCACACACACACACCTGCACACAACTATGACAAGGAAGATACCCATTGTCTACCTCTGGCCTCCACACACACACACCCGCACACAACTATGACAAGGAAGATATCCACTGTCTACCTCTGGCCTCCACATACATAACTGCACACAACTATGACAAAGAAGAT
This sequence comes from Peromyscus leucopus, assembly GCF_004664715.2. Taxonomy (NCBI): domain Eukaryota; kingdom Metazoa; phylum Chordata; class Mammalia; order Rodentia; family Cricetidae; genus Peromyscus; species Peromyscus leucopus. The sequence goes on from NC_051082.1 coordinate 41,418,257, forward strand.
ACCCACTGTTTACCTCTGGCCTCCACACACACACACACCTGCACACAACTATGCCCACACATATGCAAACATGTGTACACACACACACACACACACACACACACACACACACACACGGTATTTTCTTTAGCTATTTCTTGATTTCCTTTAGGTTTTTTTGTGGAGTCACCCTTCTAGGTGAAGCCACTGGACAGTGACTCGACACATACCTCCCATATGCCTCTACTTGCCAGTCATGCCCTAACCCAGTAGTACAGCTGACTCTCCTCGGCACACACCACAGCTTAGTGAGGCTCTCTGCAATCACCCTTTCCACTTGGCAAACTGGGAAGGAACAGAGCAGCAATCGGTTACTGAGGCTCAAAGGACCCAAAGAACAAGAACACACTGTCTGGAGCACGCTCCTGGAATTTGGCCTTCCAAAGGCAGCCCCTAGACCAGGGTCTCTCAGGGGATGCCCAAACTATTGGCAAACTGCTGGTCACACTCACAGGCTTGCTCCCAATCATGGCCACAGGGTGGAGCCTGAAACGGTGAGTCACTCTAAGTGACTAACACCTGAGTCACTCACTGCAAGAGGTGACTCAGAAGCCCACAGCTCTAGGAGCCACTCACAGCCTCCATGCCCACTTGGTTGTGGAGGGCTCAACGCTGTGCGACTGTCACATCAACACACACTGTGTGCTCTGAGGCCTTGTGGTGCTGCACCCCGACGGGGCACTCACTCACTCACCTGAGTGCGTAGGTGTAGCCGGTGTTCTCCGGCACACACTGGGGGGGAGTGTATGTATGTAGCCGAGAAAAGTCCATGTTCACCACCTCAGACCATGCTGCAGAGGGAACAGAAGAGGACTAGGTATTAAAGGGTTAGCAGAAGTCCAGAGACAGGACTGGCAGCCCCACATGACAGTTTTTCTCAGTCCCAAGTCAAAGCTTCTGTCACGTGTCAGCTCCAAATGTGCACATAAAAACGAAACTCCGGCCACACAAGCATACCCACCAGGGTTGGATTCCAGAACCCGCATAACGCCAGACACAGACATGCATCTGTAACCCCAGTGTTCTGATGGTGAGACGGGGGAAGATAGGAGAATTCCCAGAAGGGTGCAAGGCAGCCAGCCTGGCGGACACAACCACTGTCTCAAACAAGGTGGAAAACAGGGAACAACACTTGTGGCTCTCCTCTGACCTCCACACTTCTACACCTGCACACACACACACTATAGAACACGCCCCCACACATACATATGCACACACACAACCAAAACCAAAAGATAACAAGCGGGCGAGGCATGGTAATAATCCTAACACTAGGGAGGAGGCTGAAGCAGAAGAATTACCTTGAGTTTGAAGCCAGCCTAGTCTACAAGTGAGAACGTCACTAGAATAAAAACTAGCAAGAGAAATCTAGGGCCAGCTTATAGTGACATAAACCAGGCACTTTCCAAGAAAACCTGACAGTGAATCCAGAGCCCTTTTCTGAAATGTTGAAATACGGCTGGGCAGTGGTAGTGCACGCCTTTAATCCCAGCATTTGGGAGGCAGAGGCAGGTGGATCTCTGGGAGTTCAGGCCAGCCAGGACTGTTACACACAGAAACCCTGTTGGGGGGTAGGGGTGGGGAGAGAGAAATATTGAAATATGACTTTCCATTTCTTCCTTCTTTTTTTTTTTTTTTTTTTGTTTGTTTGTTTGTTCTTCGAGACAAGGTTTCTCTGTGTAACAGAGCCCTGGCTGTCCTGGAACTCACTTCATAGACCAGGCTGGCCTTGAACTCACAAAGATCTGCTGCCTCTGCCTCCCAAGTGCTAGGATTAATGGTATAAGCCACCACACCTGGCTAAAACATTGTTTATTTTATTTTAATTTTTGAGGTCTCTCTATGTAGTTCTGGAACTCACTGTGTAGACCAGACTGCCCTCAGACTCACAAAGATACCCCTGCCTCTGCTTCCTGAGTGCTGGGGTTAACGGTGTGTGCCACCATATGGGGGCCTGTGACTTTCCATTTCTTGAAGGTGTGGTATGCCCTCAGTCTTCTGGAGCAAGGACTAGCATTGAGAAAAAAAATGACTAATTTTTGATCCCACAGGCAGAGAGCAGCACTGCCATCCTTTGCTGCAAAGCTGAGGTTCGCACGAGCACCCCAGAACCAAACAAGAAAGCCCCGCCGTGAAGAACAGGAGGGATAAGCAGAAGTTGGAGACTTTTATACCTTCCCTCCCTTAGGCAAACATAAAACTATGGTGAGCTCATTGTTTCTCAGGTTCTCATCTTCTCTTCTTTACAATGACTCAAGTCTTCCTCTGGCTAAAAGGTACATGTGGGCAAGCACATACACATTTAATGGAATGTACTCGAAGTCCTCATAAAGGTGGGAGGCAGATCAGTGGGACTGTGCTTGATTGAGACTGCAAACCGACCATTCGAAAGGTCCCAGGCTCCACCCAGAAAAATGAAACAACTCCTCATAGTAATGGGAATAGTAACCCATTGATGATTAGGGAGGGGCTGAGGATTCAGCTCAATGGGATTTAGCTCAGTAGTAGAGCCTTGCCTAGCAAGTGCAAGGTCCTGGGTTCAGTCCTCAGCTCTGGGGGGAGGGGAGAAAGAAAAGAAAAATCTAGAGAACCGTAGCAGTGGCTGATATCTGCAACCCTGGCCCTCTGACCTCTGAGGCAGGAGGAGTGCTGTGAATTCCAGGCCAGCCTGATCTACAGGTAAAACCCTGTCTAGGCAGTGGTGGCGCTCACCTTTAATCCCAGCACTCAGGAGGCAGAGGCAGGCAGATCTCTGAGTTTGAGGCCAGCCTGGTCTACAGAGCAAGGGCCAGGACAGTCAGAGCTACACAGAGAAACCCTGCCTCAGAAAAACAAACCTAAAGTGTTGTGGTTTTTTTGTTTGTTTAGTTTGTTCTAAATTTTCCATTAGTGTTTTACCATGGGTGTTGTGTCCCCTGGAACTGGAGTTACAGACAGTTGTGAGCTGCCATGTGGGTGCTGAGAATTGAACTCTAGTCCTCTGGAAGAACAGCTAATGCTCTTAACCTGAGCCATCTTTCCAGCCTGTTTGTTTTTTTAAGAGGGACACAAAACCAAGCAAAACCAACCAACCAACCAACCAGAACTAAGAAAGCCAGGTATGGTGGTTCAAGTCTGTAACTCCAGAGCTCAGGAGGTAGAGACAAGAGGAACACTGCCATTTTGAAGCCTGCTGGGCTACAAAGCACAATTCTGTCTCATAAAATAGAGTTAAAACCAAATAAATAAAAGAGAAGAAAATAAAATGGAAAATAGTAATATCCTGAACAAAAAAATTATATATGAATGACAGTTACAAGCCATGTTAAAGCACTTTCATCACATCATTTTCTTTCCTGTTTAAAGATTTACTTTTTTTATGAGTATGAATGCTTTGCCTGCATATATGTATTCGAACCCTGTGCATGGCTGGTCCTCACAGAAGCCAGAAGAGGGTGTTGTATTCCTTGGAACTATGGTCACAGATGGCTGTGGGTGCTGGTAAGTGAACCTGGGTCCTCTGCAAGAGCAGGAAGTGTTCTTACCCACTGAGCCACCACTCCAGTCCTAACACCATTTTCCTTAAAACAGCCCAAATATTCCTTTAAAAATAAGACACTCATAAGGGCTACCATATCTGTATGGTATCTCTATGGTGACACATGCCTATCACCCCAACATCTGGGAGACACAGGCAGGCGGATCAGGAGTTCTAGGCCAGCCTAGAATATGAGACTGTGTGCTACTACAACACTGATATTCTCTCTCTCTCTCTCTCTCTCTCTCTCTCTCTCTCTCTCTCTCCCCTCTCTCTCTCTCTCTCTCTCTCTCTCTCTCTCTCTCTCTCTCTCCCCCCCTCCCTCTCTCCCTCCCTCCCTCTCTCTCTCCCTCTCTGTAGAAAAGAAATCTCATGGTGTCTTCCAGGCTGTCCTCCAACTCATGGCTCAAGCAATCTTCCTGTCTCAGCTTCCCGAGCAGCTAGACAGCAGGCACTTGCTACCACACCCAGCAGATCTAAGAACCTCACAGCACACCTGGGTGTGAGAAAACACTTCAGCCTGCCGCCACACTCCTGGCAGGGGAGGGGACATGTGGACAACCTTCTGCAGACAACACTAACTGCTGAACCCAATAATGCCTGATACCTGCTCAGCTGCTCCATCCCCCTCGCTGTAAGTTTAGAGCACTTGAACAGACCCAAAGAAGAATGTCAAGGCACAGAACTTGACGACGCTTCAATGGCTCCAACCTCCTGGCTGGCTCCGGGGCCTCAAGCACACTGCCTCCCAGCCCCCCACCAACAACAGGGCCCCACCCTGGTAGAATGTAATAATGGATTCTGACCAGGTGACCGGAACATTCTGGGCCGAGTGACAGCATCAGTAACCACTCCTATTTCCATTCTTCAGGACAGGTGTTCAACTACTTCTTGTCATCTCGTTATTAACATCCAAATCAAACTTCCCACCTTCATTCTCGAAAGGGACTTTCCACTGTCCAGTCTTCTGGCAAATGCATTATTTGGCAGGGTCAAGCCTGAGCCCAAAGCCACCAAGTTCTCTACAATGGCAGTCTGAACACCCTGGTGGATGGGGCATTTGTGGCCTGGCTCAACCCCCAGGACGTGCAAAGCAATGTCAAAATCCAATGGCTAATGCTTGCAAGCTCTGAAGCGGATAGAAGACAGGGATCACTGGGGGTAATAGTAGAGGGAGACTCACCCTGTCATTTCACTCACACCACTTATGTGGGACAACAAAATCTCACACAGCCAAGACTTGGTTCCCAAAGCTGGGGAGCAGGGACATGTAAGGGACTACATATGCATTTCCATCTGGAGAAATACCTCAGCATGCTCTCACCCATGAAGCCAGATGAAAGCTCCAGGACGGAGGAGCCCACACATCCACTGCGCACCCTGGCCACTGCGCAGCTCATCTCAGTTCCCAGCCAGTGGAACACCCCATGCCACCATCTAAGGAGACCTAACTTGCTCTCAGCACAAATCTGCAAGAACAAAGACAACCAGGGGCCACATGGCAGCTTCCCATCCAAGGCTGGAAGGTCCACAGAAGGGAGCAGGAGACCCGCAACTGGGGATGGCGGGCTCTGAAAAAGGTGTTTGATGAACCGAGATGCAAAGGTGATGGATGCCACACAGAATACCAGTGTGAACACAAGCTGAGTCTAGGCAGCCAAGTCTGGGGCAGGACAAGGAGGAAGCAGTAACTGCAACATCAGGCTTGACAGACCCTGACACCTCCTCTCCCCCATTAAACCTGATGCTTTTTTTAAGAAATTTTTTTATTCATTTTACATACCAACCACAGATCACAGATCCCCCTCTCATCCCTCCTCCTGCTCCCCCGCAAACCTGATGCCTCTTGAATCCAGAAAGCCCTGGGATCACATTCCCCAGAGAAAGCCTACCAAACAAAGCTGTGTGCAAATCATCATTCTCCCTGTTTACCAATACTGCTGAGTGAGGACACTGACCACCTGCCCTGGGCCCAAACTCCCCAGTTATGTCGTCTATCGATGATCCAGGCAATCACCCCAGAAAACATGACTGCACACCCAGGTTCACATACATGAGCATGCACACACATATATTCTCCAAAGAACAAGAGGCCAAATTCGTAAAGGCTCTGGAGGTGCTGCACAAAATTTGCAGACAGGAAAACAGCCCACTCCTTCTGAAGCTCACTGCAGATCTACATTACAGGACAACAGTTACCATTAAATTTTATTTTACTCGGGCTGGAGAGATGGCTCAGTGGTTAAGAGCATTGGTTGCTCTTTCTGAGGACCTGGGTTCAATTCTCAGTACCCACATGGCAGTTCACAACTGTCTGTAACTCCGGTTCCGGGGACCCAACACCCTCACACAGTCATACACACAGGCAAAACACTAATGTACACACACACACACACACACACACAAAAAAAATTTCTTTAAATTTACTCTTTGGCACAGACCTGCACACTCAATGCTATTCAGCAGGACGCTGAGGCAGGGCAGAAGGATTGTGAATTCAAGGCCAGCCTGGGCTATATAGATAGAGTAGGATGACGTCATAAAACCAAAACAGAGAGGACAGAATGGACTCCACACATAAGACAGAGCCTGATAGACACACACTGCAATGTTAGCTGCAATTACTTTGTTGGAATATAAGCTATGTTTAAGTTAAAAAAGAGAATGGTTCAAGCTCACAGCTTGTGAGTGATTGAGAGAGAGAGACAGAGACACACACAGAGAGAGAGAGAGAGAGAGAGAGAGAGAGAGAGAGAGAGAGAGAGAGAGAGAGAGAGAGAGAATGGGCTGGTAAGATGGCTCAGCAGGTCAAAGCACTGGGAGTCAAGCCTAATAAGCTGAGTTCAAATCCTGGGCCCCACACGGTAGAAGGAAAGAACTGAGAAGTGACTCCTCCACAAGTCACCTCTGACCTCCACACATGCACACCACCAGACGAGGGACTCCCTTCTGTCTGTCTCTCTCATACACACAGAAAGAAACAACAAATGAATGGGAAAGTTTAAAAATAAAATTTTAAAAAAGACTTGCTTCCTCCTAGGCCAGCAATCCCAGAGATGAAAGATTAACTCAACCCTGCCCTGAACAAAAGACAAAAGTCCACTGAGCAGCATGGATGGCTCAGCCACACCTGGACCCTCAAAAGCTCATGCCACCACCTATAGGCCAAATGTCATCTGCTGCTCCTCCTCCTGGTGTCCGAGGGCCAGGCTCAGCACATCCACACTGTTCTATCACCAAGGTCCCTCATTGCTGACCAGTCTGCCTCCTGGCTACCCCTGAAGAGTCCGCTCTGCAGGGCCTCAGTCTGTGGGACTGACGGATGGATGGGCTGAAGGGCAGCAAAACCCTAAGTGAAGAAATGCAACCGTTTTCCACAGCACCAGAAACCCCTGAAAAGCGCCTGTTGGCTACCAGAGGTCCCGTCACTCCTCCAGCCTTTCGGGCTAACCGAACCCGTGTCGCCACGGACATGGGACCACGCTCCTCACAAGTGTCCTGGCCTCTAAAAGGATTTGCTGGAAGTCAACTTGGTGCTGAGTGCAGGCTCCAGACAAAGCTGACACAGGAGAAGCTCTGCCTTCCAGGCCATCCAGACCAGGCCTGCCTTTGTCCTGTGCTTCAGCTGCCCAGGAGAACACAGGCCAGAGAAGGAAACGCTCTAATCTAAGCTCTGATGCCAGTCTAAGGATGTGTTTACTGTTTGTGTTTCTTTTCTAATGCCAAGGATAGAACCCAGGGCCTTCACATGCCAGGCAAATGCTCTACCCCTGAGCCATGCCACCAGCCCTGGAAGGGGTTTCATAAGCAAGCATATCACTGCAGGATCCTTCAGCCACACTGATTCTCGTTCCACACCACTCCCCTTACGAGACCCACATACACCGAGGATGAAAATACAAAATTCTTGCCTGAATGCTTTGTTCCAAAGCGAGTCTCAGTCCTTCCACCCTATCACCTGAATCTTTGCCACCTAGAATGCCTGTACTTATTTTACAACAAAACAGAAAACACAGCAGGAAATTTTCAGGAAAAAATTAAATGTAGCTTCATGCAAACAACACAAACCTAAAACACAGAACAGAACTGCAGCTCTCAAATAAAACAAGCACAGTCTTTCCTCTAGTCCCTGCTGGGGGTCACAGCTGAGGACAGCTGCCTGGGTTGGGCCTGAGGCTACTGGCCACACAAGAGATTTGATCTGCACCCACAGTGATGAAATGCTACGTGAAAAATAACAGAGCACTTGGTCTCAGAGACACTCTAACAGGCAAACTTAAAAACAGATGGCAGTGCTGGAGAGATGGCTCAGTGGTTAAGAGCACTGCTCTTCCAGAGGACCCTGGTTCAATTCCCAGCACCCACGTGGCAGCTCACAATTGTCTGTAACTCCATTTCTGGAGGATCACACAGACTTACATGCAGGCAAATGTACATGACAGACAAACACTCAGGCAAATGCACACCAATGTAAATGAAATAAAAATAAATAAAATTTTGCCAGGCGGTAGTGGCGCACGCCTTTAATCCCAGCACTCGGGAGGCAGATGCACGCAGATCTCTGTGAGTTCGAGGCTAGCCTGGACTATAGAGCAAGATCCAGGACAGGCACCAAAACTACACAGAGAAACCCTATCTCAAAAACAAAAAAACCCAACAACAATAAACAAAAAGAAAAAAAAAAAAGAAAGAAAGAAAGAAAGAAAGAAAGAAAAAAAAAAAAAAGAAAGAAAGAAGAACTGGTGGCAGTACCTCTTTCCGTGTCTGGGACGGTGGAGGATGTTGTAGTTGAGGTTGGCACCTCCTGGCACTGTCAATAAAGTACACCCATACAAGCCATACTGCAGCTTTGGCCAAAAATCACAAGGACCACGGCATGTCTTAAAATCCTTTCTACACCATCTGAGGTCAAACCCAGAGACTCAGGTCTGGGAGTCCGTCCCACTACAATCCAAGGCTGTGGGGAGTACAGGAGGCCAGGCCCTCCTCCGGCTTCCCAGGAAGCACCATCTGTCATAGACCTCATCCCTCAGCGGTACTCTGAAACCCCATCACACCCTGACTAATAGTGGGTGCTCCCCCACTTCACTTGATCCGCCCCTACAGGACCTTCCTGAAGAACCAGGGAAGCACAACCACACAGACACAGCACACGCATCCTATACCCACGTGTCCCACCTCCACCTCACTGACTCGCCATCACCCAGAACTTGGCCCTGCACAGCAGCCCGGTGCTACCCAGCAGGTTCAATGACTATGTCCACTGTCAAGAAAAATACTTGGAAAAATGTGTTTCTTGGTTTCTTTTTTGCAGTGCAAAAGATGAAACCCAGGGCATTTGACAGGCTAGGGAGGGCTCTATAGCTGAGAATATCCCAGAGTAACTTCTGTAAAATCAAATTTCTGCTAAGCCTAACCTACAACTACAGAGGCTGATTCAGGAGGATTGTGAGTTCCAAGCCCACATAGCAAGATCCTTCTTGCCTCAAAAACAAATAATTCTGCCATACCTATTGAAAAAAATCAGTATTAATTAATAAACACACACACACACACACACACACACACACACACACATACACACACACACACATTTTAGACCAGATTTGGTAGGGCATGCTTGTAACTAAGCATTGGGATGGCTGAGGTAGGAGCATAGAGAATTAGAGGCCTGCCTGGGCTACAAAGTCTGACTCTACTTAAAAAAAAAAATGAGAGCCAGGTATGGTGGTGCACACCTATAATCCCATCCCCCAGAAGGCAGGAGGATCTCTGAGTTCCAGGTCAGTTTGGTCTACACAGAGAGTTCTAGCCCAGCCAGGATTATAAAGGGAGACCCTGTCTCAAAAATAAAATAAAATAAAATAAACAAACAAATTAATTAATTAAAAAACATCAGTACTACATAACAGTGTGTGGTGGGACAGGTCTGTAATCCCAGCTACTTGAAAGGCTGAGACAGGAAGATCTCAAGTTCAAAGCCTGCCTGTACTACATGACACTCAGCCAGCCTGAGCAACTTAGCAATACCCTATCTCAAAATGTATTTTAAAAAAAAAAAAAGGACTACAACCAGGCAGAGCTCAGTGACAGCACTAAACACGCATGTGTAAGGACCTGGGTTCAACACCCAGTCCTGAAAAACCAACAAAGCAGAAAGCAGCAGCAGCAGGGCAGGCAGGCAGGCAGAGGCACTCTGAAACCTCACCCGTCCTGAGGGAACCCTTCCCCTGCTGGGGGAACCACTGGTCCAGCAAGCCCTTTCACACCACTTGTCTGTGACCTGCAGCTTAATTCTGCAAAAGTCAAAGGCATCTGTCACAGAGATCTTGTCTCTAATCTATGACATCTATGACCGCTCTAGCAGCACAGACCATGCTGCTTGATGAGCAGCGCCCATCAGAGCCCAGCACTACAGTGAGAGCTGCTCCTCTGTCACCCGTGAAGGGACTAGTTTCAGATGCAGAGCTAGCATTCTCAGATTCGCCATCGGAAAATCTAGTGGAGGAGGCGGTCCAGAATGGCAGTGAGTTCCAAATTTGGGGAGTAGGGAGGAGAAAACAAGAGCATGTTTTCAATCAAGAAGGTGCATGGCAACCCTCCAGCCAGTGTACAGGACCAGCCCCTTGAGCATTCACCAGAGCAACAGGGCACTCCCTTCTCCAGGCACTCAGGAGCCGCAGCCTGAGGGATAAATGCCCTGGGAGGCATCCTGCCAGTCCCTGGGACTATCTTGCCTCACTTGAGACCTTTAAGGCAGGGCAAGAGTCCTGAGGCTGACTTCTAAAAATGCACCGTTGTTTACTGGGAGAAAATGCAGACTGGCCTGGTTTATGAGATGTGACCCCAAAAGGAGCAGAGTATCTAGGAGAGTACTAGAGACTCACAAACCCAGAAGGGTGAAGCACACGCCATTAAATACCCAGGTTCTCTGAAAATAGGTCACTCAGTAAGCTCCAGCCAGCTTGTCCCTGTGACAGATGAGCACAGGGCCAGCAAGATGGTTCAGTAGGCAAAGGCACCTGCCACAAAGCCTACTGACCTGAGCTGGATCCCAGGAACCGGGTGCAAGGAGAGAACGGACTCGGGCAAGCTGTCCTCTACTCTCCAAATGGGTGCTATGGCACTACACCTACACACAGAATAAATAGTGTTGAACACAGATGTCAGATTCCATGGAAAGGCAAGTATGCATGGAACAGAAAGGAAGAGCCAAACGGAAAGGAACTTTTGTAAACCAGATAAATGAGAGCCAACTTGAGCCAGAAAAGGCCCGGAGAGCTTTTGCAACGAAGAATGCCAGAAGGCACCCGGATTTCATCGAAGAACCCCAAAGACTCAAGAATGAATGGCAACCATTTAACACCTGGAAGTGAAGGTGTCAGGAAAAGGAGGAGCCTGGAGGTGGCTAGGCTAGAAGTCTGTTGGAGATGCTGTCAAGCAAAACCACATGACCAACCGTGGCAGTGGGTACAGAAGTGCACTGGAGAATCCCCACACCCTTCATGCATAACACAACACTCAATAAGCTAGGTATGGTGGCTCACGTCTGTATTCCCAGCTCTTGTAAAGTAGGACTCCAAGTCTGATCTACAAAGCAGACCTCACCTTAAAAAATTAAGAAAATAAAAATAGCAGGGCGGTGGTGGCACACAACTTTTTAATCCCAGCACTGGGGAGACAGAACCAGTTGGTGGATCCCTGTGAGTTCGAGGTCAGCCTAGTTTACAAACAAGTTCCAGGACAGCTAGGGCTGTTTGTTACACAGAGGAACCCTGTCTCAAAAAACAAAACAAAAACAAGTAAATAAATTTAAAAGTGTGTGGGTGTGGCTCAGCTAGTACAATGCATACTTCTCATGCCCAGAGCCCTGGGTTCCATTCCCAGCACTGCATAAACAAGGTGAGGTGGTACAAATGTAATTCCATCACTCGGGAGGTAGAGACAGAAAGAGCAGAAGTTAAGGGTTGTCCTCAGTCACATAGCCAGGTCAGTCTGGACTATAGGCTGTCCAAACAGTTTTTCAACAAACGAGGTCCTCAACACTCCAAACAGGCATCCATGAAAAGCCCACAGTCAACATCACACCCAAAGGTGAAAAGACAGAGTGCTCCCTAAGATCAAGAGAGAAGAGGACAGGCAGCAGGTTTATCTGACACTGTCCTGAAGTTCCAGCCAGAGCAATTACTCAAGGAAAGTGAGGGAAAGGTGTGCGGACCGGAAAGGCAGTAACAGTAAGGCAACTTTTCCTCTCAGCTGACTAGATTTCATATTCAGAACATCCTAAAGCACAACCGAGAATGATGGCTGGTGAATCCAGCAAAGCTGCAGGGTACACAGCCACACAAGGCCAGCTGTACTTCCACATGCTAGCAATGAGCAAGGTCAAACGGAATTGAGAATTCCACAATAGCATCAGAGGCAAAAAAAAAAAAAAAAAAAAAAAAAAAAAAAAAAAAAGGCAAAGCCTTGGGTATCAATTTAACTACCCAAGGGCAGAACCTGGGTACTAAAAGCTACAAGGAAATGTAAAAAGGCCCACAAAGAACAGAAAGACTCACTATCCTGAAAAGCAATGCTGCACAAATGCACTGTGGCCCTTGTCAATACCCCATAGGCCCTTTCTGCAAACCTGGAGAAAACATCCCTCATTTTTTAAAATAATTTATTTTTATTTTATGAGCAGTGATTAGTGTTTTGCCTGTATGTATGTCTGTGTAAGGGTATCAGATCCCCTAGAATTGGAGTTACAGACAGTTTGTGAGCTGCCATGTGGGTTCTGGGAATTGAACCCTGGTCCCTTGGAAGAGCAGCCACTGCTTTCAAGCACTGAGCCATCTCTCCAGTCCCGCCATCCCTCATTTACACTGAACTGCAGAAGTTTCCAGAGAGCAAATAAGTCTGGAAAAAGGAACAGAGCTCGGGAATCACGATTTCAAAATCCACTGCAAGCCAATGTGTTACTGGCGTATGGGCAGACGTACTCCAGCGGAATGGCATACAGGGTCAAAGGTAAACCTTACATCTGAGGCCAACTGACAAGGGAAGCAATTCCCTTTAGCAAATGGTGCTAGAACAGTTGAACTTCCATGGGAAGAATGAAGTCAGACCCTCAAACATCATAACCCACAATGAACTCACAAGAGATCAAAAACAACCACAAAACTATCAAAACTTTCAAAAGAACACATACAGACAAGTCTTTGTGACCTAAAGAAATATGCCCCCCTAAGAAAAAAGCAGATAAACTGGACTTTATCACTTTGAGCATTAAAAATACTCAAGAGGCAGGGGCAGGTGGATCTCTTAAGTTTGAGGCAGCCTGGTCTACATATGAGTGAGTTCTAGGCCAGCCAGTGAGACCCTATTTCCAAACAACAAAAACACTTTATCAAAAGGATGGCGATGGCCATGGCCAGTTGGTGGTGGCCCACACCTTTAATTCCAGCACTCAGGAGGTAGAGACAGATGGATCTCTGAGTTTGAGGCCGGCCTGGGCTACAGAGCTAGTTCCAGGGCAGCCAATGCTACACAGAGAAACTGTTTGAGGAACGGGGGAGAAGATTGCCATGGCTGGCAAGAGGATTCAGTGGCTAAAGCACTTACAGCATGAGCCTGAAGCCCAGAGTTCAATCCCCAAGACCCACCTAAGTTGGAAGAAGAGAACTCACTCCACAAAGTTCTCTGACTTCCACATACACACGCATTCTCATACATATCACACACAAACAAAATTGGGGGAGGGGGAAAAGGTGAAGCAAATCATGGTAGCAAAACAGGAGGCTGAGGCAGGAGAACCATGAGTTTGAAACCAGAATGAGATTTATAATCAGATCCTGTCTCCAAGAGAAACAGAGACAGAGGTGGGTGGTATTGCAAGTCATACATGTCCAGAATGCATAAACAACTTCTACAACTCAACAAGACAACCTAATTAAAAGACAGAGAAAGGCTAGGCATGGTGGACCAACATCTTAATCCCAGCACTTGGGAAGTAGAGGCTGGTGGACGTGAATTCCAGGCCAGCCTGGTCTACAGAGAAATAGAGGCAGTGAAGACCTGAAGCAACAATCCACACACATCACTTGTGTCATCTGGGAAATGCAGACCAAAGCCAAAGATATCCTTCACAGCCACTGAACAAGGGGTAAGTGGGTGGGCGGAGGGACGGAAGGAAAACAAGTATTAGCAAAGATGTGGAGAAAGTGGGCCTCTCCCACGTTGTGGGTGGGAGTGTGAAACATGCAGCCATTGTGGAAAAACAGTCTGGATGCTCCCCACAAAGTTAAACATAGAATTACCATGTGATCCAGCAATTCTACTCTGAGATCTATATTCTAAGAATTAAAAACAGGTGCTCAGGGGCTGGAGTCATGGCCCAGCCAGTAAAGAGTTGGAAACACAAGCATGAAGACCTGAGTCTGACCCCAGGACCCACAGAACAAAACTGGGCACAGCAGCCTGCAACTGTAACCCTAGCATCGGGGAGGCAGAGACAGGAGGATCTCTGAAGCTTGTTGACCAGTCAGTCTATTCCAAATTGGTGAGCCTCGGGTCCCAGTGAGAAGCACTGTTTTAAAAAATAAGGTAGTGGGTGGGGCACGATGATGCAACACCTTTAATCCCAGAACTTGGGAGGCAGAGACGGGCAAATCTTTGTGTCTAAGGCCAGCCTAGTCTACAGAAGCAGGACAGCCAGAGCTACATAGTGAGACCCTGTCTTGAAGAAAACAAACAAAAAACAAAGGTAGAAGATGATTGAGATAGTCACCCAGCATCATCAACCTTGGGATGCATACATGCACACATTTGGAAACCTGTTCAAGTACAAACTTGTTCCCATGATCCCAGCAACACTGGTTAAATAACCCAACAGGTGGAAACAATCCAAATGTCCAATGATGTGGATAAACAAGATGTAACAGAGCCTTCGAGATGGCTCAGGGGGCAGACCTGTTTGTGACCACACTTGACTCAAATTCAGTCCCTCAGGACTTACACAGGTGAAGAAGACAACTGACTCCAGCAAGTTGTCCTCTTGACCTCAGCAAACACACACAGGCAAATAAAATGTTTTGGTTTTTTTTTTTTTTTTTTTGGTTTTTTGAGACAGGGTTTCTATGTGTAGCTTTGTGCCTTTCCTGGGACTCACTTGGTAGTCCAGGCTGGCCTCGAACTCACAGAGATCCGCCTGCCTCTGCCTCCCGAGTGCTGGGATTAAAGGCGTGCGCCACCACCGCCCGGCTAAATAAAATGTTTTTTAAAGACCTAATAGGTCCATACAGTTAGGAAAAGCAGTCAGCCACAGACAGTAATAGAATAGGGGCACATGCTACACAGCACGGACGAGTCTTAAATAAGACATCCAGAACAGGCAAATCGACAGGCTGCAAGCAGAGCTGCAGCTGACGGACAGGGAGGAGGAAGATGGGAGGGGCTGCTTGGTGGGTACTGGGTTTCCCTTAGGGTGATGAAAAGCTGGAACTAGAAGATAATGGCGATGGTTGCATAACACTGTATACAGTTTAAAATGGAAATTTTCACAACACACACACACACATAGCACAAGGATCTGGATTTTAACCCTGGGTCTGCCTGAGCTACAAAAGACTTGGCCCAAACAAAAACAAACAAACAAACAAAAAAGACTAAAAGGTAACACAGAAGAGTCTTCTCAGACCCTCACATGATTGGAGCAAGGGTTCAAGCATGTCACCCACAGCCTGGGCAGAGCACCATAACCTGCACACTGTAAGAAGTGACCCAACCTGGCAGTTGTGGCGCATGCCTGTAATCCCAGGATTGGGGAGGCAGAGGCAGGTGGATCTCTGCGAGGCCAGTCTGGTCTACAAAGCAAGTTCCAGGACAGCCAGAACCGTTACAAAGAGAAACCCTGTCTCGATAAATTAAAAAAAAAAAAAAAAAAAAAAAAAAGGTGACCCAGGCTCCGCGACTGACCAAGGAAAACAGGAGGCATAGAATAGTCAGAAGGTACTGTGACTACGCTCATGGAAGCCCTGGGTTCCAGCCCCATCCCTGGCACCATTGACCAGTGTGGTTGCGCTCATCTAATCGTAGCACTAGGGAGGTGGGGGCAGGGGTAGGAGCTCAAGGTCATTTTCTACTATATAGCAAGTTCTAGGTCAGCCTGGGCTACCTGAGGCCCGATCCATAGATAGATAAATGACTGACTGATTGATAGATAGACAGATAGACATACAATGCCCAGTTTAGTGGCGCACGCCTTTAACCCCAGCACCCAGGAAGCAGATGCAGGCGGATCTTTCTTAGAACTACACAGTGAGAACCTGTCTCGTAAAAAAAAAAAAAAAAAAAAATCAAAAAAAGGAGGGAGACGAAGAGAAGAAAAACAACATGAGGCTGGGGCTCAGAAGGGAGAAGAGTTCTGGAGAGATCTAAAACGTGCAACAGTCAGTCAAGTTAAAATGCCACACAGTTATCTAATTAGGAATCTGTCCCGGAGGCGCGAAACGCGCGTCGAAGGACTGCACTTCACACCACCGAGCGGGGAGCAGCAAAGTTCCCCTAGCTGATTGATGCCCACGGGTCCCCGAAAGGCTGCATCCAACAAAGCTCCAGCGGGCCAGCCTGGTACTGTCCTGCGCGCCGGGCCGGGGGCAAAGGCAACTGGCTCCGGGTAACCAGCAGGTGTAGGGTGCCCAGGCCAGGTACTCGCTACTCGGCCCCGCGCCCCTCCCCGCACCTGCAGCACCTGCGCCCCGAGAGGGCGCGCCCCCGGGATGGCGCCTGCGCCTGCGCGCCGCGACGGGTAGCAGAAGACCCCGGAACCCAACACGCCAGGGGTCCGGGGCAAGGTGGGACCAGAGTGCCAAGGCACCCGGGACACCAGACTCTGGGCGCCCGGGCGCGCGGCCTGGCAGCGCGCAAGGCGTCGCGCGCGTCGTGGCCGGTTGACGGTTCCCACTTCGAGCCGTCCCTGCCACCTACATCCCGCCGGTCCTTAGACAGTCCCCCAGTGCCCGCAGCGTTACCGCGGTGGCCCCCCGTACCTCCGCCCACTCCCGCTCTTGCCCAGCCCGCTCGCCGCAGCTCACCTGCCTCGCGCCGCCGCCTCAGGCCTCGTCCGCGCCGCCCAGGCCGGGCACCGAAGACTCTCCACAGCCACAGCCAATCGCGCGCCGCGCCGGGATCGGAGAGGAGAGTGACGCAAACGTCCGTCAATCCCAGGCGCGCCTGCTGAAGTTCCAAACCAATCGGAAGGCGACTGCCCCGCCGCGGCCCGCAAGGGGCGGGGAAAGGGCGGGACGTATGGCGTCAGTGGGCGGGGCGGGCGCACCGGGACCGGAGGGGCCGCGCCTAGAGAGAGGAGAAGCCTCCTGAGTAGCGTTAGGATCCGGATTCTCCGCGGAGGCGTCCGCGCTGAGTTCCAGGCAGCGCTTCAGTGGACCCAGAAGACCCGACTCCTGATGAAGATGCGGTGGGCTCCCGGGCACCTCCTCCCCTCTGCTGCCTAGGTGCAGTGTTTGGAGGAAGCCCCCGACGCCCTGCCCTTGGGGAGTCCGCCTGCACGGGCCCTGTCCTCACTTGCGCAGTTTTGCAAATAGTGTTCATTGCATTTGTTTTGTTTATAGATAAGATTTCACTCTGTAACCTTGCCTGGCCTGAAACTCGCTTTGTAGATCAGCCTGCCTCTGCCTACGGCGGCGAGCTGGAATTAAAGGCGTGCACCACCATGCCCGACTTGTTTTTTCCTCTTTTAGACTGGGTCTCACTGTGGCCTGGAATTTTCACTGTGTAGCCCAGACTGACTTCCAATTCGCAGCAATCCTCCTGCCTTGTCCTACCAAGCACTGAGATTACTACTAAGTGCCAGCACAGCTGGCTTCGACTATTTTTTTTAATGTGTGTGTGTGCGCGCGCGCGCGCGCGCGCGCCTGGAAAGCCGCTCCCCCTCCCCCCCCCCGAAGTTGTAGGTTGCTAGGTGCCAGAAGTGGATGCTGGCAACCAAACCCCAATCCTCTGAATGATCAGCAAGTGCTCTCCCTCCCTCCCCCCCCCCCCGCCCCAGCTGCAAGTTCTCTTAACGGCTTAGTCATCTTTCCAACCCTTGGCCTTTTTTTTTTTTTCGAGACAGGGTTTCTCTGTGTAGCTTTGCCTCCCGAGTGCTGAGATTAAAGGCGTGTGCCACCACCGCCCGGCTCAACCCTTGGCTTTTACACTTCTACTTATTTTTGTTTTTTGTTTGACAGGGTCTCTCCATGTAGTCCTGGTTGTCCTGGAACTTGCTATGCAGATCTGCCTGCCTCTGTCTGGATCTAAAGACATGCACCACCATTCTTGGCTAGCTTTTACGCTTTTAAGTGCTGGCAGTGAAAGCATCCGGGGCCTGAATTCAATCCCAGAATCCAAATTAAAAAAAAAAAAAAAAAAAAAAGGTCTAAGCCGGGCGGTTGGTGGCGCACACCTTTAATCCCAGCACTCAGGAGGCAGAGGCAGGCCAATCTCAGTTAAGTTCGAGACCAGCCTGGTCTACAAAGTGAGTTCCAGGACAGCTAGGACTGTTACACAGAGAAGCCCTGACTCGGAAAAACAAAAGTCTAGCACTGCGTGCTTGTACTGCTATGACTGGAGATGGAGACCGGGATCCCTGGGACTTGCTGCCCACCAATTTAACTAACTTGGTGAACACCAACCCAGTGAGAGATCCTGTCTCAGAAAACAAGGCGGATGGTTCCTGAGGAATGGCACTAGTGCACACACGTGTGTGTGTGTGTGCACACACACATCGACACATACACAGGGTCTCAGTCTGTTGCCCAGGCTGTCTCGGAATGTCTCATGTTCTGTCCCAGTGCTGGGATTACAGGCATGCACCAGCACCCAGCCTGCTGCTGGCTTCTGATAGTCACCCATGCTGCATACACTTGCCTCCTTATGCGACAAGTGTTTGACACCGTGTTGATGTGTTCCATTGGTAAGCCGAGGGACTTCTCTGTAAGTAATAGACATTGAAGGGTTTCAGGCCACAAGGTATATGTGGCAAGCATTTAAGTCCACTACTACTAAAGTGGGTGGGTTTGGCAGGGCAGCTGGCTGGCTCCACAGGCCCGAGCTGAGCCCTAGGCCAGCTGCTGGACATCTGGGTTTTGTCAGTAGATGCTGTTATAAAAGAAAAATTTGTGCAATCAGAGGCAGGAGTCTGTGTGGAAGATTTGGCTTAGTTTTGTCTTTTTTTAATTTGGCTTGTTTTATTTTTATTCATATTTTATGTGTGTGTTTGTTTGCATTGTGTGTGTGCATTATGTGTGCTGGTACCCACGCAGGACAGAGAGGGCATCAGATCCCCTAGAACTTGAGTTACATATGGCTGTGCTGTGAGTCACCCTGTGGATGCTGGGAACTCACTGTGGGTCCTCTGCAAGAGCAGTAAATGCTATTAACTCTAGCCCAGGGTTTTTTGTTTTTTTTTTTTTTTTGTTTGTTTGTTTGTTTTGACAGGGTCTATGTAGCCTTGGCTGCCCTGGAAGTTGCTGTGTAGACTATGCTGGCTTTTAATTTATAGAAATTCACCTGCCTCTGCCTTTTGGGTGCTGGATTCAAAAGCATACACCACCACACCCGGCCTTTTTTTTTTTTTTTTTTTTAATTTTTTTATTAAATAGGGAATCAACACGGTAGCCCAGGCTGGCTTCATGATCCTCCTCCTTCTGCCTCTACCTCCCAAGTCCCAAGATTACAAGTGTAAGCCACCACAACTGGAAATTTTTTTGTTCTTTTATTTTTTTTTAATTAGCTTTTTTTTTTTTTTGAGACAAGAGTCTTATATACCCCAGGCTAGCCTTAAATTTGACACAAACTCCTCATCCTTTAGCCAGAAGTGCTGAAACTAAAGGGATATTCTGCTACCCTAAATTTAAGCACTGCCGGTGGTTAGTCTCAGGGCATTGGGCATGCTAGGCAGACACTCTACTAGCTCTCTACCACCGGCCAATTGTGGCTCTTTATTATTAGCAGCTGCATCTGGTGGCTGGGGCCTGTCATCCCAGCCGTCTGGGAGGCTGAAGTAGGAGAATCCCAATTTCAAAGCCAGCCCGGGCAGTCTGGTGAGACCTGGAGACGCTGGTGCTAACGGCAGCGCTGCGCTCGGTGCAAACACCAATCTTCATTTGCATGAGCGGTTTCCTGTGACTGGTGCGAATACCCTCTGGCCATCGGACCCGTGTGGCAGGCCCGCCTAGGACAAGGTCCCGTGCTGCCATGTCCCGTGCTGCCGCAGTGGACTCGGTAAAAAGCTGTCCTTTCTTGTCTGCTGTATATAGTACGGGGCGAGCGCGAAGACGAGCGGTGGAAGCGGGAGCAGTGGAGTGGCGGCGGCGACAAGAGAGCTTGGCAATGCACTGAGCCCCTGAGGCAGCAGAGTGGGCAGCATGTCTACAGAAACTGGCGGAAGCTGCTCCAAACCGCCTGTAACTATGACAGAAGCTGCAGCAGTAAAAGGCACCTGAACTGCGCGCGGTGGGGGGGGGGGGGGGGGGGGGAGGAGTGCCGCCAGGGCAGGAAGAAAAAGGACGGGTGGAGAGCAGAGGCCCAAAGACAGAAGCCTGCGGTGACCAAAGAAGGGAACCCACAGGCCACAGTAGCAGGAAATGTTCCAGAGAGCTGCCAAGCCGGCAGGGCCAAGGGTCCCCGACACCACAAGCTGGGAGCTCTCATCCTGGCTGTGGAGGATTATAGGATCCCAGCTCCCAGACCCTCCTAAGAAACTACAACCCCAGCTGCTTACAGGGGGATGGAGGAATCCCAACCTCTTAGGTGTATATGAGAGCTATAATAGACCACACACTGGGAATCCCAGCCTTTGGGAGGTAGAGGCAAGAGCGTCAGGAGTTCAAGACCAGCCTCTGCTATACAAGATCTCATTTCAGAAAGGCAAAAGAACATCAGGAAGAGCTGTAATAATTACAGCCCCCAGGACCTGCTATCCAGCATCCGTGTGACCTGCCATAGAGGATGTCCTCTGCTGCCACTTCCTGCTGCCGTAACTGTAGCCATAGCCAAAACCAACTTTTTTTTTTTTGAGACAGGGTCTCATGTAGCACAGGCTAGCCTTGAACTTGCTATGAAGCTGAAGATAACTCTGAACTTCTGATCCTCCTAATTCCTCCACCCAAGTCCTGAGATTAGAGACATGTGCACCATCACACCTGGTTTATGGAGTATTGGGAAGGGAACCCAGAACTTCTACCCTCCCTCTACCCAACGCTCAGGCCCACTTTTTTTTGTAATTTTGTTTTGCTTTGAAGAGCAGCAGCCTCTGAGTAGCTTCTCCTAGTCCAACACTGCTGACTGCTGAGGGTAGTCCCTCTAAGCTCACACCTCGACGTTGGCACCATATCAGTATTTCAGTTGTAAACAGAACCTGACTCCAATAGCAAGGAGGCTGAGAAACCCAAGCTGGAGGCTTCCAGCCTCCGAGCCAGCCCTGCAAGGGGATCAGAAAACTGGGCAGGCAGAGACGCTGAGAGGAAGGTCAGCTAGCCCAGGAAACCCCTTTCTCTTAAGGAAGCAATTGGACTTCCCTGCTGGCTGGCTGGGGCAGGAGGTACCGCAAAGGAAGTGGTTGGCTTGCTTTTTTTTTTTTTTTTTTTTTTCTTTCTCTCTTGCCCTTGGTGGTTCCCTGCAGAGGGCTAGGGCGTTTCCTAGTCCCAGTGTGGTTCTGGGTGTGGCAGGGAGGGGCATGTCAGTTGAGAGGAGCCTCGCCTTGACAGTGGAGCCCCACACAGACTGGTGGTTACGGTGGAGCAGCAGAGTCCTGAGTTCCATCCTTCTTAGCACCCGGAGCAAAAG
Source organism: Peromyscus leucopus (assembly GCF_004664715.2). Lineage (NCBI taxonomy): Eukaryota > Metazoa > Chordata > Mammalia > Rodentia > Cricetidae > Peromyscus > Peromyscus leucopus. Next base: position 41,439,642 of record NC_051082.1, read on the forward strand.
TCACACAAAACCCCACCTGCCAATAATCTTGACTGACAAGGGGCTCTCTCTGTTTGCTGTGCTAGGGATGGAACACAGGGTCTCCCACAAGCCCTGGAGAGGTGTAAGCCACACTCCCACCCTCTCACTGGGGTTGTTTAGCAAGTGCCCCGCTAGAGACACATCCTATTCTCGTTTTTAGTTTTTAAATTGTGTCTTTACCATTACCCTTGTTGGACTTGTTTCTCTCCTACCTTTACGAGAATTCCAGTAGAACTGATTCACCCAGGCACGGTAGCACACTCCTTTAATCCCAGCAGTCGGAGGTAGAGGCAGGCAGAACTCTGAGTTCCATGCTAGCCTGCTCTGTGTCATGAGTTCCAGGATGGCCAGGACTTCATACTGAAATCCAGTTTCAAAACAAAACAAAGCCACAAACCACAAGGAGCTGATTGCTTCCTAGGCTTGTACACCTCTACCTGCTAAGCTGCTCACAGGCGCCCAGTCTGGAGGATTCTAGGTTGGTCCCTTTGCCAGGGAGCTATGGCCACAGAACTCTCTCTTTTCACTTTTTATTTTTGAGACAGGGTCTCTCTAGGTTACTCAGGCTGGCCTGGAACTCACTCCAAATCCCAGGAAGGTCCTGAATGGGTGAGCCTCCTACCTTAGCCTTCCAAGTAGCTGGAACTACAGGTATGAACCCCTCATGACAGATTAGCAAACTGCAAACCGAAGTTTAAAGAAAAAAGTCACACTTGTGTTGATTCTACAAGGCTGACTAGAACTTCCATGATCAGAGAGTTGGGATGTTGCAGATCCATACCCAAATCATCCTGTGCTTTCTTTAGCCCCTTAATAGACATTTCTTACTCACCTCTGTGTCTGACCTAACATCCTACAGCTATTAGGTAAATCCTTTTGAAATGGACTAACAGATCCCTGGCGTCCACCCAATCCAAACCTTAAGAATGTCACCAGATAACATTTGAGGCCTGCAATAGAGATGCCCCCACTTTGCCATAACCCTCTTACCTGATATTTTCGCCAGTATATTATTATATTATATTATATTATATTATATTGTATTGTATTGTATTATATTATATTTATTATATTATATTATTGTATTATATTAATTATATTATATTATTTTATTATATTATATTAATGTTTTGGGTTTTGAGACAAGGCCGTGCTATGTAGCCTTAGCCACTATGTAGATGAGGCTGGCCTCAAACTCAGTCAGACTTGAACTCAGAGATCTGCCTGCCTCCTCGGCCACCTGAGTGCAGGGATTAAAGGCGTGTACCACTCTACTCAGATCCACCAATATATCATAAAAATGTTTTGATTTTGTGTTGATAAAACCCACAGAGGAACACGTGGGGGCCCCCGATTCTTTGTAGAAGGATTGCGCTTGAGCTGGGTGTCATGGTGCATGCCTGTATTGCCAGCACTGGAGAGGCAGAGGCAATAGAATTGTTGACACTTGGAAGCTAGCCTGGTCTACACAGTGAATTCCAGGCTAGCCAGAAGGACAAAGTAAATATATATGGAGTGTAGAACTGGCTCACTGGTACATGGAGGCAAAACACTCACAGACACAAAGTAATAAAATAAATGCACACACACACACACACACACACACACACACACACACAAATTTCAAAACAACAAGCAAGGACTAGAAGGGTGGCTCAGCAGTTAAGAGCACTTGTGAAGAACCCAGTTTAATTCCCAGTACCCACATGGCAGCGCCCAACCATCCGTAACTCCAGTTCCAGGGGATCTGACGCCCTCTTCTGACTTCTGCAGAGAGCAAGCGCACGGTGGTGCACAGATATGCATGCAGGCCCAACACTCATACACATGAAATAAAAGAAAATTCATGAGGCTACAACAACAACAAACGGTTTGCATCCTAGAAACAGAACAACCCCTGCTGACTTCCTTATTTCTCTTTCTGGCAAACCTCTGACAGGGTATCTGGCCTCCCCCAGCCCCTGGCCAGAGCTCTTGCTAACCAAGCTGCTGCTGCAGTAGGCTTCCAGAGGCCACGGCCCCAGGACTTTCCGAAACCAGTGTGCCTCAGTTCTCTGTGCTGTTAGCACCTGGGCAGCCTCATCACTGAGGGCAGCTGCCTGGCTCTGCACCGCCCCAGGCTCCTCCCTGCCTTCCATACAGGCTCCCAGTCACTCTCTGATCTTCTTGGCATCCCCAACTTGACACCTCCAGGTTTGAACTCCTGGGCTCACCTTGCCCTCTCCTCTTGGGGTTTTCTTCACAGCACTCAGTTAAAACCAGTTTCTTCCACTCCTTGGTCCGAAAGACCTTTGCCCCTCCCACAGGTCAAGCACTGGCTGTCCCTTGTGCCAGTCAGTGCCGGGCAGGGTGAGTGGTACAGGGCTATAATATAGCACTCAGGAGCTTGAGACAAGAGGATTGCCGTGACTACAAAGTCAGCTTTAGCTACATAGGGAACTCCTGTCTCAAAGGAAAAAAAAATAGCCACGCCTTTAGTCCCAGCACTCGGGAGGCAGAGCCAGGTGGATCTCTGTGAGTTCGAGGCCAGCCTGGTCTACAGAGTGAGATCCAGGACAGACACCAAAACCACACAGAGAAACCCTGTCTGGGGGGGAGGGGTGCTGGCAAGACAGCTCAGGCACTGGAAGTGCTTGTTTCTAAGTCTGACAGTCTGTGCTCCATCCCTGAGACCCCGAGATAGTGCAAAGGGGGAACCAGTTCCTGCAAGCTGTCCTCTGACCTCCACACATGCACCATGGCGCATGCACTCCCGTACGACATGCTTGGTGCCCTTGAAGGTCAGAAGAACGGAGTTACGGATACTGGGAGCCACCGTATGGGCGCTGGGGATTGAGCCTGGGTTCTATGAAAGAGCAACAAGTGCTCTTAAATGTTGAGCCACCTCTCCAGCTCCTAAAATTCTTTTTTCAAGAAGAGAAAGAAAGAAGGGAGGGAAGGAAAGGAATAAAATAAGTCACTTTAAGCCCCCCACTCAGAAGGAACTCCTTTTGGGCACTTTTTGGTCTCCATTTTGCATGGGATCTTAGGTAGCCCAGGCTGTCCTCTTGCCCTAGTCTCCCCAGAATGAGGCTCACGGGCATTTGGCACCATGCCTGGCTCCTGTAATCATATGAGGTCCATCCCATTGCTTTTTCCTTAACACAGGTGGAGTCTGTGACTTCTGTCAGACTTTTGCTTTTCTACCTAACAGTGTGTGCCCTGTCAGCACAGCAGAGAGGAAGAAGAGACGGCCTAGGCAAACATCCCCCCGTTTCAAAAGCCTGTGCCCACGAAGCGGAGAAGACAGTGGATAATGTAGGTGGAGAGAGGAGGGGAACACCCACGGGCCTTAGGCAAGTTTCGGAAGGCCGGAAGCTGTACCATGTCGAGTGGGCGGAGTGGCGGAAGAACATCCCAGAATAGGCATGGGACTGAGGAAGGGTGAGGCTAGGGGCATGCCTGGCGCCCCAGGGATTAAGCAGAGCTCTGGGCTGAAGCAACTGTGCTCTCTCACACTCGGGCAACTGGCGGGATGCGCCGGCCCAAGAGCCAAGAGCTGGGTCCTCCTGGGCAGAGGAATGGGCATCCTTCCCAGTAGGCTCTCAGAGCAGGTACAGGCTTCCCAAGCAGATGATTCCTGAGTGTGGCCCCTAGGGAGGTCCCAACATCTTGCAAGGATGATACCCAAGAGAGTCTGCTTGGATACTGAACTCTGGAGAAAGGATTGGCAGGGAAACTGAGTCATCTGAAATAGAAACCAGTGCACCACTGGTTTCTAAACAGGGAACTCCATGGAGGAGAGTGAAGGGCCAGGGACTAAGATGGGGCGCACCTCCTTCTAGGGAGGGGGGTGCAGAAAGGCTTTGGAGAATGTGCTGATCTGAATCCTGAGGAGAGTGGGGGGGGGGAACTAGGCTATCTTGGGAAGAAAACAGCACAGAGATGGGCTGAAGAAACTGAACAGACATGCCACAAAATGTTGAAGAATAACAACATACACAGGGGTGGCCAGGATCCACAGTCTTAAGGGAAATATAAATTAAAAGCCCACGAGTAGCTAAGTGTGGTGGCACACTCCGTTAGTTCCAGCACTTGGAAGGCAGAGGCAGAGGGAGCTCTGTGAGTTCGTAGACCAGGTTAGCCTTGTTTATGTAGCGAGTTCCAGGATAGCCAGAACCAGAGTGACATAGTGAGACTGTTTCAAAACCAAGCAAACAAACAAACACCTACTATGTGCCTGGCCTGGGGATATGGCTCAGTTGGTAGAGCACTTGCCTAGCATATAGAAAATCCTGAGTTCCATCCCCAGCCCCACAGAAACCAGGTAAGATGGCACATGCCTATTATTCTTGTATTTGGGAGCTGGAGGCGAGAGAGCCGAGCAGACACCGCCGTAACGGGCTGCTCACTCTTCTGTCAGAGATCAGGCCTCAGTTTCAGTTTCCTGAGACTGAACAAGTCATTTCAGAAAAAACCACGAAAAATAGACAATCAATCTTCAACGCCCCTGACAGCAGGGACAAGGGAGATAGCATGTATCAAGTTGGGCCATCCCCTAGTAGGGACAAATCCTCTTCCCACCCGCCTCCCTTGGAACGTGACCAAACTTGCCCAAAGATGCTAAAACTGTAGCTAGCCAGCCCCTGCTAGCCCTAGCCAATTAGAAATATACTAACATAGTTGCCACTTGCTTAAGCCAATCAAAGGCAGAATGACCTTAGAATTTCTTTAGCTGTGTATAAAGGAGCCTGCAAGCTTCTCTCAGGGTCACCATATTGCCTTTGTGTCAGAAGTGTGGCCCCAGCATGCTGGAACTCTTATTCTTGAGATAATAAATGCTCTTGTTGATTGCATACGTGGATGGTGGTCTTTTGTGGAACAACTCTAGGACCCTAACAGAGGCAGAGGGATCAGGAGTCCAAGGTCAGCCTTAGTTACCTAGCAAGTGTGATACTAGCCTGGAATACATGAGACTGTCTCAAAACAAAACAAAAGAAAACAAAATACAAATATGAATGAATGCAGCAAACCAAACTACATTATTTTGAGACCATCATAGAGAAAAATATGTAAAATAATTAATTTTAGGACATTTCACTTCAGTGGAAGAGAAATGTTACTTTACTAGTTGTATAATAAATGAACCACAAGCAGAAAATGTTTCTGACAGAGGTATAGCCTATGTGAATGGGTGTGTTTGTGCCACTGTGTGTACAGTGGTCACAATTTTCAGGAGTCAGTTCCCTTGTTCCACCATGTGTATCCCGGGGATGTAAGGCAGGTCGTCAGGTTTGGTTGCCAGTGCCTTTGACCATGAGGCCATCTCATCAGCTCCTTAGTATAGTTCTTTTGTTTCTGGTTTGTCTTTGGGCATTGGTTGCTGCTGTACCGAGTGCCCCAGGCCAGCTGGCCTGTGAGCTTGTAGAGGATTCTCCTGGATCTCCCTCTCAGATTATCCTAGGAGTGCTGAGGTCACACAAGTGCCACAGAGGAGAGCTTCACTTTTGTGGATTCCTCCCATCAGAACTCAGGCCACCAACTTCTGTGGCAGGTGCTTTCCCTGCTGAGCCATCTTCTGGGGTCTTCTGAGACAAGGTCTAGGTAGCTTAAGTTGACCTTGAACTCACTGCAATCTTCTTGTCTTGGGCTTCTGAGTCCTGGGATTATAGAGGAGGGTCTGAATGCCGGGTCAAGCTGTAGCCTTTGAAATTGATTTACACATAACACGAAATCTAATAGGTCTTTTAATAAAAAATCCCAGAGCCAGATATTGGGGTACATGCTGAAAGCAAATTTTATTAGGGTACACAATGTATCACCACACCCTTGAAATGTAAACTTTCCACATGTTCTAATTATAAGAAGTGACTTTGATCATGGAAAGGAAAGGCTGTCTGTATGGAGTTGGGAGGGAGGTTGTGGGGAGGCAGAGGATGGGGGTGGGACCCAAATGTGTGTTACTCACTTTGACACAGGCCCTTGAGGAAGGTTAACAAATGGCTGGGTGGAGGTGATACACATCTTTAATCCCAGCATGCTGGGGGCAGAGTCAGTATGAATTCAAGGCCAGTCTGGTCTAGGTAGTGTGTTTCAGGACAGCTGGGACTACACAGCGATCCTCTCAAGGAAAGGAAGAAAAGGAAGGAAGGAAGAAGGGAAAGATGTTAACAGAAGCAGGTGGAGGTGAGTGTCCCTCGTCTGAAGCCCCGACACACCACTCTTGACTCTTACCCCAGCTGGTCTCCCGCTGTCTCCCTCTAAGCCACATGGAGGCTTCTTGCAGGGCGGCCTCCTTAGTGCTGACAGGCCAGGCTTGCTCTTGCCCAGGGCATTTGTTCTAACTCAGCTGGTACCCGCAGAACTGGCGGCTGGGATCCCACCAAAGGGATCCACTACCCTGAGCACACATGGGTCTTCCCTTCCCCGAGACATGGGCCAGGTCAGGCCCAACAGCGCTCGCTGCTTGCTCACCCACTTAGGGGAGAGATGAGTGTTCTGTTTGCTCTAGCCCATCTGTGTATGTATTTTAAACTCTACATTGAAATATTTTAGGATTTTTTTAAAACACAAAAATAGCAAAAATTGGTACAGAGCCTTCCCATCTATTCTGCCTTCTTGTAATATTAACATGTTACATAACCAAGGCACAAGAAGTGACAGATACCAGGAATTTAATTTTGGCCACAGGACAATTGACAAAGCTACAGATGTAATTCAGAGCTGATGACTTCCTTCCTTCCTGTGTGTGTGTGTGTGTGTGTGTGTGTGTGTGTGTGTGTGTGTATGCACGCACGCGCTTGCCTGTACCCTAATGTGAATGTCTATAGAGGCCAGAGGTCGAAGTCAGATATCATTTTAATTGATATCCACTCCCCCCCCCCTTTTTTTTTTGTTTTTTTGAGACAAGGTCTTACCGTGTGGCCCTGGCTGTCCTGGAACTCTCTCTGTAGACCAGGCTGGCCTCAACTCAGAGATCCGCCTGGCTCTGCCTCCCGAGTGCTGGAATTAAAGGCGTGCACCACCACCGCCCGGCAATATCTACGTTTTAAATACAGATTTTTATTATCTAACATTTTAATTACGTATATGTCTGCATCTACACGTGGGTTTGTGCATGTGAGTGCAGGTGGCCTCAGAGTCCAGAAGAGTGTGTCACTTCTGCTAGACTGGAGTCCCAGGAGGGTGTGAGATGCCCAGCATGGGTGCCAGGAACCAAACTAGATCCCCTGGGAGAGCAGCCGTCACTCTCAGCCTGAGCCATCTCTCTACCTCCTCTCCGTCTCATTTTTTGAGACACAGCCTGTCACTAAATCTTGAGCTCGCAGATTTGCCTAGACTGGTTGTCCAGCAAGCTCAGAGATCCTCCTGTCTCTACCCCCGCCCCTGGGAAAGGACGAACTCCTGCACTAGCTTTTATGTGGGCACTGGAGATCTGAACTCAGGTCCCCATGCTGTGCTACAGGGACTCTCTGGACTGAGCCATCTCCCTGCTGTTTTCCTTTTTCCTTTTGGGGACTGAACCCAGGACTTGTAACGCTAGGCAAGTGCTCTGCCTCAGAGCTACACTCCAGTCCTCATTTTCACTTCTTTTTTCTTCTCTTTTCTTTTTTCGAGACAGGGTTTCTCTGTGTAGTTTTGGTGCCTGTCCTGGATCTCGCTCTGTAGACCAGGCTGGCCTCAAACTCACGGAGATCTACCTGGCTCTGCCTCCCCAGTGCTGGTATCAAAGGTGTGCGCCACTACCACCCAGCACTTCTTCTTTTGAGGGTCTCACTACGTTGCCCAGGCTAGTAGTCTTGTACTCATATGTAGCCCAGGCTGGCCTTCATTTTGTGATCCTCCTGTTTCAGCCTCCTGAGAAACAGAGAGGACAAACCTGTACCACCATGCCCCGGGCACCAGCTTTTACATGTTTCCTTGGTACAGCTATCTTAGTTAGGGTTTTTATTGCTGTGACGAAACATTGTGACTGAAAAGCAAGTCGAGGAGGACAGGGTTTATTTGGCTCACACTTCAGCATTGCTGTTCATCTCTGAAGGAAGTCAGGACAGGAACTCAAACAGGATAGGGTCCTGGAGGCAGGAACTGATGCAGAGGTCATGGAGGAGTGCTGCTTACTGGCTTGCTCCCCATGGCTTACTCAGTTCACCTTCTTATAGAACCCAGGACCAGCAGCCCAGGAATGGCACCTCCCACCATGGGCTGGGTCCTCCCCCATTGATCACTAATTGAGAAAAATGCCTACAGCTGGATCTGATGGAGGCATTTCCTCAACGGAGGCTCCTTCCTGTCTGATGACTCTAGCTTGTGTCAAGTTGACACACAAAACCAGCCAATAGAGCAGGCTACTCCAGAATCCCATGCCTCCCTGAGTTCTCAAGTCTCCTTGAGTTCCCATAGTTCTTACAACAGTCTCTGCAACTAGACAAGCCCCAAAGCCCTACGGTAGAACGCCGGGATTTGACTGGTTTGTCTGTCTGTCTGACGTTCCCCAAGGTTAGACTGAGGTTATACATTTTGGGCAAAATACCATAGATGTGATGTGATGTCAGCAAGTGATATGTGGGGACATGAAGTCTGTGTGTTTCACCAGGTGAACACAGTGCTGAAGTGTGCTGCCTAGATTCTCGCTCAGAAGTTACTATCTTTCCTTTGGTAGTTAACAAATATCCTAAGGGAGATATTGAAACTATGTAAATAATCTCTTCTGCCCATATTTTAGTGGTCTTAGAAGCTCTTCCTGTAATCACTACTGAAGTGATTGTTTCCCTAATGTTTACTTTTTAAAATTTTGTTTTGTTTTTCGAGATTTTTTTTCCAGTGTAGTCCTGGCTGTCCTGGAACTCACTATGTAGACCAGGCTGGCCTTGAAATCAGATTTACCTGCTTCTGTCTCCCGAGTGCTGGGATTAAAGGTGTGCACCACCACCACCTGGCTAATGTTTACTTCTTGGTGGAAGTAGAGATTGAACCAAAGTTTCACCAGTAGCATGTGGTAGTCAAGGGCTCTACCACTGAGTCACACCCCAGCCCCTCACTGGGGGATTCTAGGCTGGTGCTCTACCACTGAGCCACACACCAGCCCCTCACTGGGGGATTCTAGGCAGGTGCTTTACCACTGAGCCACACCTCAGCCCCTCATTGGGGGATTCTAGGCAGATGCTCTACCACTGAGCCACACCCCAGCCCTCACTGGGGGTCTAGGCAGGGGCTCTACCACTGAGCCACACCCCAGCCCCTCACTGGGGGATTCTAGGCAGGGGCTCTACCACTGAGCCACACCTCAGCTCCTCACTAGGGATCTAGACAGGTGCTCTACCATTGAGTCACCCTGCCCTCACTGGGGGATTCTAGGCAGGGGCTCTACTATTGAACTACATGTGTAAGAGTGTTTTGCCTGCATGTAAGTATGTGTACCATGTGTGTGACTGGTGCCTGTGGAGGTTGGAAGAAGATACTCAACCCTATGGAACTGGAATTGTGAGTGGTTGTGAGCCTCTATGTGGGTACTGGGAACCAAGAGCAGATCCTCTACAAGAGTAGTAGATGCTCTCAACCACTGAGCCCTCTCTCCAGCCTCCTCCCCTTTTAGATTGTGTGTGTCTGTGTGCAAATGGACAGATTATAAGAGGACACCCATGAGTTGGTGCTCTCCTTTCGTCATGGGCCCCGAAGACTGACTCAGGTCATCAGGTTTGAGTGTTTTTTTCCAGTTGTCTCTTGGGCTCACCTAGCCCTTTTTACCCTTTATATTGAGGCAAAGTCTACATTGTCTAGGTTGGTCTTAAACTCGCTCTGCATCCCAGGCTGGCCTCTAACTTTTTGTTTTTGTTTTTCTTGGTTTTTTGAGACAGGGTTTCTCTGTGTAGCTTTGCGCCTTTCCTGGAACTCACTCTGTAGCCCAGGCTGGCCTCAAACTCACTGAGATCCGCCTGCCTCTGCCTCCCGAGTGCTGGGATTAAAGGCGTGCGCCACCACCGCCCCCGGCTGGCTTCTAACTTTTAATCCACCTGCGTCCGCGTCCCCAGTGAGTCTAAGGCTTGCACTGCTAGGCCTGCCTTGTTTGCATCACCATGAACTTGTGTGTTACCTTTCATTCTTCTGCAGTACTGGGGGTGGAAACAAGGTTCTTGCTCACGTTAAGCAAACATGACGAGGTTGCATCCCCAGCCTGAGTTATTTGTGCTCCAGTAAACCTGTTATTTTTGTTGCTGTTGCTGTTCCAGCCTTGGCCACCAAGGGGAGCTTAGTTTCTCTACCAATCCCAAACCTCGATTCTTTTTTTTTTTTTTTTTTTTTAAAGACAAGGTTCTACAAAGCTGGTCTTGAACTCCTAATCCTCCAGCCTCCATCTCCAAGTGCTAGGATTACAGGAATTTTACAATGCTACTAGTTCAAACATTTTCTTTTCCTTTTTAAAAACATTAAATTGCATTTATTTGTGTGTTAGGGGAACATGCCCATGCCAGTGTGTGAGGGGGTAGGTTATAGGATAGCTTGGCGGAGTTGGTTTTTCCCTTCTATCACACGTGTCCAGGGATTGAACTCAGGCTGTCAGTTTTGGTGACAGGTGCCTTTACTCCTGAGACATCTTGCCAGCCTTTTTCTTTTTACTTTTATTTGTGTGTGTCATCGTGTGTGGGCACACGTTCCTGCACATGTGGAGGTCAGCAGACTCCCCTATGGAGCTGGCCTCTCCTTTACCTTTACATGGGTTCTGGGGACTGAACTCAGGCCACTGGGCTTGCTTGGCCAGTGCTTTTCCCACTGAGCCATCTCCTGGCTCTGACGTGCTAAGAAACCCATTTGTGAGTGAAGGCCTTTAATCCCAGCACTTGGAGGCAGAGGCAGAGGCAACAGATCTCTGAGTTCAAGACCCGCCTGGTCTACAGAGAGTTCCAGGACAGCCAGGGCTACACAGAGAAACCCTGTCTCAAAAAACAAAAAACAAACTAAAGAGAAGCCCATTTGTTTACATGTGGCTGACTCAGGGCTTTCTTTCGATTTTCAGAAGGAAGTGGGCGCCTGTCCTCATTTTCTCACCTCCACCCCAGGAGGCATCTCTTCCAACTTAGCATTTTCCCTCCAAGAGGAGGCAGCTGGTGAGATGGCTCAGTGGAGGCAAGTGCTTGCGGATAAAACTCCATGGTGCAGAGAACAGGTTCGGGAAAGTGCTCCGCCTTGACGGAGGTGGTTCCATGGTGTGTGCGCCTGCCTATACTCACCCAACTGCCCACCCTAACTTCAGATCAATAAAGCAGCTAAACATCACCACTGACCAACTAATCACTCCGGGACTCACCTCCCGGAATCCAAGCCCAGCCTTTCTGTTTGGAGCACTGGGAAACACGCCCACACCATGAGCAATTCGTCTACAATGGCCTCAGTGTGCAGCTGGAGCCCCAGAAACAGCTGAACAGGAAGGTCCACGAAGCCTAAAATACTTGTTGTGCATGCTTATGCAAAGATGCTGAGCTGCAGGGAGTGACTCAGAAGTCACACCCCTGCCTTAAATAAGTGAGGGGCTGCGGTGTGGCTCAGTGGTAGAGCCCCTGCCCAGAATCCCCCAGTGAGGGGCTGGGGTGTGGCTCAGTGGTAGAGCACCTGCCTAGAATCCCCCAGTGAGGGGCTGGGATGTGGCTCAGTGGTAGAGCACCTGCCTAGAATCCCCCAGTGAGGGGCTGGGGTGTGGCTCAGATGTAGAGCCCCTGCCTAGAATCCCCCAGTGAGAGGCTGGGGTGTGGCTCAGTGGTAGAGCCCCTGCCTAGAATCCCCCAGTGAGGGGCTGGGGTGTGGCTCAGTGGTAGAGCACCTGCCTAGAATCTTACATTGAGGAGCTGGGAGGCATGGCTCAGGGGTAAAACATTTGTAAAGTTTTGAGTTCTATACTCAGTAAGGACAATAAATAAAGAAAATAAAATGCCTAGTGCTTGGGCCAACAAGATGGCTCAGCAGGTCAAGGTGCTTGCTGCCAACTCTGCCTTCCTGAGTTCAATCCTCAGGATGCTTACAGTGGAAAGAATTGACTCCTTCAGGCAAACTTCCACATGTACACTGTAGCCCATGCCCTCTCAGATAAAGGAATGTAGTAATTAAAATAAAAAAGTGAATAATCATTTTTAAAAATTGCTTGGTGCTCATGAGTTAGGTGGGTCTGACTGGGCCTCTCTCATGAACTGCTAACAAGTGTCCATGTGACGCTGATGCTGTTTCTGTCGTCATGGGAGAGATGGGTGCGTGGAACAGCAGAGAGCACTGGTCAGTTCCCAAGTGAGTAATGGAGCTCCAGGCAGCAAGGGCAGAGGGGAGGACAGACCTGCAGCTTCAGGCTGTAGTGACTGGGCCAGGCACTGAGGCCAACGTTTGCTGTGGGACGGTCCTTATGCACACTGTGAATACGTGCTGCTCTCACTGGTTGATAATAAAGCTGTTTAGGCCTAGGACAAGGCAGGATAAGGTCAGGCGGAGCAATCAAACTGAGGACTTGGAGGAAGAGGGGCAGAACTGGGAGGAGCTGTCAAAGGAACAGGATGCCAGAGGACCGGTAAGCCACGGACTACGTGGCAATAAACAGATTAATAGAAAAGGGTTCATTTAAACGTAAGAGCTAGTTAGTAATAAGCCTGAGCCATCAGCCAAGCTTTTATAATTAATATAAGCTTCTGTGTATTTATTTGAGACAAGAGAAATCTGCCTCTGTTTACAAACCTTCACTCACCCGGATGCCCAGCCCCACTCAGGGCCATGCCGGGGTGCCCTGCTAATCTTTGTGATGAGCCAGTCTTGTTGGGTACTCCAACCACCTCGTGTCAGAATGCACATCACAGGCAGTGGTGACTACCAGAGGGGCCCATGGAGCCCATGCCAGTGTCCCTCAGGCTGACATATGGAGACAGGAGCTGTTTGTAACAATGTAATCAGTCAAATCACACAGATGGCCACACAAAATAACTATAATAAATAATTTAATTCCACAAACGGCAAAGCAGAAATGTTAAAATTTTTTGGAAAATGCCCCCTCCCCCATTGTCTTAACAAAAATATTGGCTGTTGATAAACATTCACTTCAAAAATATTTTAGGCACTTGGAAAAGACATGGGGGATGACTATGTTACTGACTGCTATAAGCGAGTGGTAAGGATGAGGTCTGGTTTCCTAGTCTATCCTTTATTCGTAGGCATCACTAATACTGAGAAACAGAAATGCCAGGACGGTGCATCCACACCACAAGTTCCAGTGTTATTTGAAATTGGGAGAAGCAGGGTGGTAGTAGTCCACACCTTTAATCCCAGCACTCAGGAGGCAGAGGCAGGCGGATCTCTGTGAGTTCAAGGCTAGCCTGGTCTACAGAGCGAGCTCCAGGACACCTAGGGTTACATAGAGAAACTGTTGAAAAACAAAACAAAACAAAAAAATCATGAGAAACTTCATCGGTGAGTCAAGACTGGGTGTTCTCTTCAGCCTAGATGAGGAGACAGAGCCCAAAGGAAGTGGATGGTTGTTTTTACAATCTCTTTGGCTTTCCTGCAACATGAAGAGCGTTCTCGGTGAGCACAGAAGCAGGCCAGGACCCCTTGGGGCTTGGGAGAAAACCTTAAAAAACATTCCGTTCAGGCAGCTAGTGGGAGCTGGTAAAGGCGGGGCATTTAATTTTAGCCTTTTGAGGGCTCTGTACAGTAGGCATGTCACAAAATCCCAGAACCTGCTTCGGAAAGACAGAGGCTGCTGCCCAAAGCACCCTCTGGTGGTCGGTGGGGTCCCAAGGATGCCTGGACTGTGGACGCGGCTGCCTTAAGTGCAAGGTCTCCAGGCCAGCCGTGCTGCCCTTCAGAGAGCTGGGCCCTTCCGCGGCTGCTGACAGGGTCACCGAGCAGCAGCCATGGCCTGCATGTGCTGCAGCAGCTGCTCGCAGTAGGCAGATGAGCGGTGCTTGTGGACGACGGCCTCCGTCTCCCGAACCAGCACATCTGGGAACAGGACGCTGCCCTCCTTGAGGACTTCTACAAGAGAACACAGAACCCTGGGTCCAGCAGCAGTGGGTTGGGAGCTCACCTCACGCTGCAGAGCCTGCAGCTTTCTCAGAGCTGGTGGGTCGATTCCCCGGGGCTGAAAACCACCCTCCTGAAGCCTTGGGCACAATGTTCAGAGGGTGAAGGCTGAGGTCTCATGCCCCGGGAAGTAGCAGTGTAGGGGCTATTTGGAAGCACCACAGTCTACAGTGTCTGCTCCCCCCTCCCCCAAGTGTGTGTGTGTGTGTGTGTGTTGTGTGTGTGTGTGTGTGTATGTGTGTGTGTGTGTGTGTGTACATGCATGTGGAACTCTAGGGCAAGCATTGTGAGTCAGTTCTCTCCTTTTATCACGTGGGTCTGGGAATTGAACTCAGGGCCCCAGGCTTGAGCAAGTGCCTTTATCTCTGAGCCCTCTCGCTGGCCTTGCAGTGAGTTTTGATTATGTATTGGGAACAAATGGCCCATTTCCTCCAGCAGGTACTTCAGGCAATGAAGCTCGGGCAGGCTGCAGTGTGGACAGTCTTCCCTCACCCCCTGCAATGACTAGTCCCATTCGCCTTCCTTCTAAAACAGCAGTGTCCACAAAGTGTACAGTACCATACTAAGGCCTTTGCAAAAGTATTTTTCTCATTTTTTTTTTTAAACTTTTTTTTTGGTGGTTAGAGAGAGATAGCTGTGGGTGCTGGGAACCGAACTCTTATATTTTTGGTTCTAGCCTTTAATGGCTGAGCCATCTCTCCAGCCCTATTATTTTTATTCTTTTTTTTTTTTTTTTTGTCTGTGTGCATATGTATGTAGCATATATACGTGTGTGCATGGGCATGTATATGGAGGCCAATGCTCTACTATTCTCCACCTCATTTTATTTTATTTTTATTTTTGAGACTGTAAAGGTGCCTGCTGCCTAGTATGACATCCTTAGTTCCACCCCTGGAACCCACATGCTGGAGGGAGAGAACAACTCAGTAGAAGCTGTCCTTTCATCTCCATGCACATGATGCTCTGGCCCTCCCCACCACACAAAATAAATACAAGTGCACTGGCTGCTCTTCCAGAGGACCTGGATTTGAATCTCAGTATCTCATGGCAGCTCACAAGTACCTGTAACTCAGACTCAAGGGGATCCAATGCCCTCTTCTGGCCTCCATGGGTACTGCATGCATGTGACACAGACACACAGACAGGCAAACACTCATACACACACACCAGGTCTCAACTAATTTCTGCTTCAGTAACTTAGGGTACCAGAACCCAGAGGCAGCTGTATCCCATGGGCCCTGGAGAGCTCACCTAGGACAGTGTCCTGGATGGCACTTTCAGGGTCATCCAGATGGACCAGCAACTCCCTGTACAAGAACTGAACGCTGCTCTGATAGGCAGATTTCCCGTCGGAGCTCTGCACACACTTCAGCCAGGTGAGCAAGGCAGAAGCAGCTGCCATCCTCACGTCGTTGGAGACATCATCTAGGCGCTTCAAGAGCTCTGTGAGAAGGGGAAAGGTGAGAGGGGCCAGGCATGCAGACTTATGGCAGGGCTTTTAACCTGCCGATGTGGATGGCCTTTGCTCTGGGGGCCTGAGAACCCACCCCTCAAAGGAAGACTCTCCAGCAGTGAGCATCTTCAGCAGATGGCGCCTCACTTCCCTGAAGCTGTTTAGTCTCCACTGTCCTGAGACCACCAAGACGACCTAGATGCACACCAGACACTGGCAGCTGCCACGGGGCTGAGCCTTCCTCACAACTGCTGCAGGCTGAAGAGCCTGAGGCCAGCAGTAACGTGACAACTGTGCCAGCCTTGGTTTGCCTCTGGGAATTCTTTGACCAGGCTGTGTGCTGTCAAAAACAGATCTAGCCTTCCTGACAGGCAGAAACTTTTAAAGTAGTGAGAGGGTAAGAGTTTCATTAAACTTAGGCTTTCCCCAGGACCTGGAAAACAACACAAAACAAACCTCTCCGGAGACAGATGTGAGCACACAGCTGCAATACCAGCACTTGGTAAACTGAGCCAGGAGGACTGCTATAAGTCTGAGGTCCAGTTAGGCTAGATGGAGTTCTAAATCATTCTGGGCTAAACATATCTCAACAAAGGAGGTGAAAAGCAATTTCTGGAACCTACTGCTACAGCACAGCATGAACCTTCTGGAGAATGGGCATGTGGGATAGCAGCTGAGTGTTGGCCAGGGCAGGCATGAGCAGGCTAGCCCTGGCTCACTGAAGGCATGCAAAGATTTCTACACACAGAGTGCAAGGCCTCCTTCGAGGAACATTAGGACAGAGATCTGCTGGAATGACTCATGGGGGATACCCAGGACCTCCCAGCGTCCTAAGATCTGGCTACAAGATGCTTAGAAGCCCAGTGGGCTGGCCCAGACCTTGCTATGTAGATCAGGCTGGCCTCGAACTCAGATCTGCTTGCTTCTGCCTCCTAAGTGCTAGAATTAAAGCTGTGTGTCACCATGCTTAGCCTAGGACTTTTTGTTTTGCTTTTTTGAGATGGGGGCTCATGTGGCTAAGGTTGGCCTCAAACTCTTGATCCTCTCGCCTTCACCTCCAAAGTGCTAGGATTACAGCTGTGTGCCATCACACCTGGCTTTCTTGTTTGTTTTGAGGCAGGGTCTCACTGGGTAGACCTCGGCTGGCTTGGTATTTTCTATGTGGTTCAGGCTGGACTAAGATTTGCAACAATTCTCCTGCCTTTGCCTCTCAAGTGCTGGGATTAGAGGAGCTGCAAGAATGGACAGGTCTCAACTTGCTTCTAGAGGATGTTATTATTTTAGCTCCTTGGCAATGTTAAACCACTTTAAATACAAACCTCTCTAGTGTCACCTATCCTGAAGACCATCCATCATCATTACAATGTCCTCGTTTCAATTTTTGGGAGCTAACCTTGAGAATCAATGACCCCTGCACCAGTTTCCTCCGTGTCCCCTCACACCTGCTGTTCTGCCTGTTGACTGCCCCCTCTCACTCACTGTTCTTCTCGGGGTGTATCTGTTCCCATGTGCCCAGTGCTCTGCTCAGTACTGCCCCTGGCCAGCTCCTAATGGGTGCCCCAGACCTCTTCCCCCTTTCTACTGTCTGGGATCTTGTTGGCTCTGACATCGCTATTATCTCTGTCTATAATTTGCTTGCTGCTCAGGCTGGTTCTAGACAGGTGGTAGGGCTGTCCCAATCATGTCCCACTGCCTGGTTCCATGCAGACTGCTTTCTCTAGCACATGGAAGGCAGAGCCTTATCCCACACCTTTTTTTTTTGGACTGGGGACTTGGACAGAGTTCCTGTTCTGAGGAGGCTCTCCAACCTTATGGGCGACACCCCAGTGGTTCTGGAAACAGGATCTGGACCCATCTCCAATAACGCCCATAGTGGTTCTCCTTGCTTCTGGTGCTGGCTGCTTAGTCAGGGCTGGTTCATTTGTCACTGTGGTATACAGACACCCAGCATCAACCCAATCAGAAGTCAAAGAAGTATTTTCTATGTCTGACTACAAAAGAAGTTACTGAGTAATTCTGTGTACCCCCATGCCCCAGTGTCTTACCAGGATAGACCCTGAGGAATTTCTCTGGCTCCATGGTATCTCCTGAGTTCTTGAGGAACGCGCTAATGATGCGGCAGGAGACCAGGCGTGTGGTCTGAGAGTCATCCTCTAGAGTGGCCAGCACCTGTGGCATCAGGGTCTCCTGCGCCTCTTGCACCTGAAAGCCACCAATGGGTGAGAGGACATGTGGGCCTGCCCATGCTGTCAGAACTCGTCAGTGCTCTTTACCAGGCACTCCTGGCTACAACACACCGCAGCCAGCAGTGGTATTTCGAGACAGGGTTTTTTTTCTGTGTAGCCATGGCTGTTCTGGAACTCACTCTGTAGACCAAGTTGGCCTTAACTCACAGAGATCCACCTGCCTCTGCTTTCCAAGTGCTGAGATTAAAGGGGTGCATCATCTCTGCCAAGCTCTTACTTTTTTCAGTAAAAGTTTGTTTCCTTTGTGTATGTATGGAGGCATACATGTTCTACAATACACATATAGAGGACATGTCAAGAGAACAACTTACAAGAGTCAGTTCTCTCCTTTCACGACATGGGTCCAGGGGATCACACTCAGGCTGTCAGGCTTGCTGGCAAATGCCTTTACCTGCGGAGTCACCTTGCTGGCCCTTGAATTATTTATTATTGGCTGAGAGTCCTGGGGGATAGGTCAGGCCATGCAAGACAAGCAGACCACATCAAGTACAGACAATTCAGCTCATCTGTAATCTCAGCACTTCAAGGGAAGGCTCAGCTACACAGTGAGTTCTAGAACAGCCTGGCCTACAGAAAACCATCTCTAGGGGGAAACCAACCAACCACCCACCTGCCAACCAAAAACCCAAGAGGGGCTGAAGAGATGACTCAGACAGCAAAGTGCTTACAAGGATCTAAGTTCAATCCCGGCACACATGTAAAAGCCTGATATGGTGATACACATCTGTATTTCTAGTGCTATGGAAGGTCCTTGTGGTCTGGTGGTTAGCGAGCCTCGCTGACCTGCTAGGCCAGTGCCAGGCCAGTAAGAGACCCTGCCTCAAAAAACAAAGTGGGCAGCATGTGAGGCATGACTTCTGACGTTTGTCTTAGTTAGGCTTACTATTGCTGTGATGAAACGTCATAACCATAACAAGTTGGGAAGGAAAGGGTTTATCTGGCTTATCCTGAATCACCATCCATTGAGGGAAGCCGAGACAGAGGGAAGCTGGAGGCAGGAGCTAATCCATGGGGGCCACGGAGGAGTACTGCTTCCTGGCTTGCTCAGTCTGCTTTCATCCTAGCAGAAGCCAGGACTAGCAGTCAGGGTGCTCCATCTACAGTGGGCTGGCCTCCCACATCAATCACAGATTAAGAAAATGCTCTAGAGGCTTGCCTGTGTACAGCTGGATCTTATGAAAGTATTTTCTCAATTGTGGTTTCTTCTTGAGAACCTTAGCTGTGTCAAGTTGACATAAAACTAGCCAGGGTAGATATTCAGAAGTTGACTTCTGGCATGAGCACACAGACAGACAGACAGACACACAGCTAAAACAAGAGAACCCTTTGCCCTACTAAAGTCAAATGTGAAGTGTGGCAGTTCTTGAAGAGGGGTGGAGAGAAGAGGCAGGAGATGATGGGAGCTGCAGGTGTGACAGGGAATTCTGTTTTCAAAGTAGGAAAAGCTGGGCAAAGTGACAGTTCAAAGTATGCCTGGGCTAAGAGAAGCAAAACAAGAATCTTACAAAGTTCAAAATAAAAAAAAAGCAGGCAGGACATAAAAGCCACAGGCACTGATTAAAATCTCAGTGAGGTGCTGAGGTGTCATTAAGACTGCTAGAATCCTCAGTGACTGTGTCTCAGTTAATGCTAGAAAGTGAAGGGCTGGGTGGATCAGGAGAGCCCTTAGACCCAGTGAGGGGGGGGGGCTCATGGTAGAGCATGCTAGAATCCCCCAGTGAGGGGCTGAGGTGTGGCTCAGTGGTAGAGCACCTGCTAGAATCAGGAGGGGTGGGTGGCTCAGTGGTAGAGCACCTGCCTAGCATGTAATGGGGGACAGGCCTGAGAGGAAAAACACATTTAGATGCATACAGAAGGTTTTATAGGACAAGAGAATGGGGGAGGCATGAGTCATTGAAAGGAGGCTGAAAGGGTCCGTAAGCAGCTTGAGTAGGGCTCCTGTGGGGTCCACTGGGGAGGTCCATGTCAGAAGGGACGGATCACAGGACAAAGTGAGGGTTCTGCCTGCAGTAATTGTTCCTTCACTGATCTAGGATCAGAAATACTCCATTCTCTATGAACAAATGTTCATAGCCCAGATCTTGATTCTGAATCTCAGATCGTCTTAACCACTTCTGTTTTAATGTGATCAGCTGAATCCTCAACCCTACCTACCCATATGGAGTGCAGCAGCATGTGAAAGTTAGGTAACAACCTCCTGCTGTCAGCAGGGGGCGCTCGGACACTGTGAGTGGCTGGCAGAGGCCTGTCATAGCTTTGGGATTGCAAATGCACCTTTCCTGGGCAGGAGCAAAAGCATCAGTTCTCTACAGTCACTTCACTAGCCATACTAACAGCAGTGCAGATCTGGCCTCCACCCCCAGCTAGTTGTCTGTGTGCTGCAGACACTGACAGGGACACCCCAATCCCAAGCTTGTTAGTTTTGTGAAGATCATTTGATAGAAACTGACTTAGGAGACCACTGAACCAATCCTGGGTGGAGAACTTGCTCTGGCAGCGATCTTTAATAATACACGCTACATAATGTGTCCAGCTGTAGCAGACATAATGCATATGTGTGTACATGTGCTTACAGAGGCCAGGAATCAACGCCAGAATTTCCCATTATCATCTCCAACACACACACACACACACACACACACACACACACACACACACACACACCACACACTCAGGATGGCACATCATCTCCTCAGCCCTGACACTACAGCTGCCTAGGTATTAACTATGTAGATTATGTAACAGTGTCTGGCACACGGGGGCCAGCTCCCACTGCATCAGACGCTGTGCTGAGGCTTTACTTGGCAAGTCCCATTCACTCTTCACCTTAGCCATAAGGGTCAAAGGAGCATTTAGACAGATAACCAGAGCACAGAGAAGTTAAGTGCTAAGATTCAAACCCAAGTTGTGATCCCGAGAGCTGTTGCTAAGCACCCCATTAGCACTGTCCAACACAACAGCCACAAGCCACGTGCGAGGAGCCCTGGGCCGTGGCCAATCAGAATCACACCACAATTCACTGACGCTGTAAAGTATATTGGATTTTGAAGACCCAGTAGAAAACAAGCAAGAGAAATGTCTCAAAATCTATAATGTTTCGGGTACTAATACATACATATTAGGAAAAAAACTTAAAGAATATTTGACATGGAAATACCCATCTTTATTGTGGACAGGACCAATCCCTGGTCTTGTGGTCCTGGCGATCTAAAATGGAGAAAGTGAGCTGGGCAGCAGTGTGCACTCCTTCACTGCCTTCTGTTTTCTGGTTGTCTGAGACAGGGTCTCACTATATAACCCTGGCTGCATACAGTCAGCCTACACAAAGAAGGAACTGGCTACATAGTCTAGGTTGGCTTCCAACTCAGAGCTGCTTGCCTCTATCTCCCGATTAAAGGCACTTGCTGCCACGTACTGTCTGCTTCTCGGCTGTGGACGTGACGAGCTGCTTCAAGCTCCTGTTGCCTTGGCTTCCCCACCATGACAGACTGCAACCTTACCTGCTAGCCAGAATAAAGCCCTTCTTTCTCCTTTGATTAGCCTTTGTCAGGGTATTTTACCACAGCCACAGGACAAGAAAATAAGAGTTTGTAAACCTAAGTCAGGGAGATGGTGCCTGTGACAACCCGAGACCTAGCTGCTCCGACCTGACCCCCAGGTCTCAGCCCCTAGCATTTCCCCTGCTGCTACTTGACACAGCTCCGCAAGGTCTTGTGGGAACCTACACGGTCAGGCAACTGGGGTGGTCACAGAAGTTCTTACCTGCTTGGCCAATAGAATGTCACTGCTGGTGAGTGCCCACAGACAGGATATGGCAGCCGTCCGGATGGCTGCAGCTGTCCTTCCTGCATGCCACTGCAGGTTAGGGGCTAGGATGTCATTCACTACCATCTCCAAGTAGCCATGGAACTGTCTGGAACAAGAGGGCAAGTGAGGAAGGACACGTTGTAGTTTGGGAACGGAACTAGACTGATGCTTAGGGAGGCCAGGTTAGAGGCACACGAGGAGACCCAAGGCTAAAGAGCACCAACTCAGGGGGAAGTTCCCAGCAACAGCTGGGAGCCTCTTCTGGAGGCTGATCTGTGAGCCCAGCAAGGAAGGGGAGCAGGTGAACCAGGAAAGCTAACTAGGATGGCCTGGCTTGCACAAATTCAACCAAGGTTGTCCTAGTTAGGGTTTCTATTGCTGCGAAGCGACACCATGACCACGGCAACTCTTAGAAAGGAGGCCATTTACCCGAGGTGTCAGCTTCGAGTTACAGAGGTCAGTCCATTGTCATCACGGCAGGGAACACGGTAGCGTGCAGGCAGACGTGGTGCTGGCTACATTTTGATCAGAAGGCAACAGGAAGTAGACCGTGATACTGGGCAAAGCTTATGCAAAAGAGACCTCAAAGCCTGCCCCCCAGTGACACACTTCTTCAACAAGGTCACACCTCCCAATAATAATGCCATTCCCTAAGAGCTTACGGGGCCAGTTATATTCACACAACCACAAAGGTTCCGGGCTATTTCAATTTCTTTAGTTCATGACTAGGGATAGAATCCAGGAGCTTGGCATGCTAGGTGAGGACGACATCCCAGCTCTTCATGTGCTCCCACGTTCAAGAAAAGAGCACCAGGGCCACAGGGATTGGCAAAGACTCCTTAGTGACCTGATCCTGTGCCCCTCCCAAAGACGATCCTTATCAAGTGGCCTGGCAAAGTGGTGGGCTTGGGGGCTCTGTGCTCAGGTGCCGCATCACCATGATCTCCATGATTGGGTCACATGGCTGTCTCCTCACCAACCACTGAATCTTCCATCTACACCACTAAAACCAAGGAGGCAAGAGATGACATGGGGTTAGAGAAAGGCTTGGTGTCTAAGGACACTTGCTGCTCTTTCAGAAAACCCGAGTTCAGTTCCCAGCACCCAAATCTGGTGCTCACAACCACCTGTATCTCCAGCTCCAGGGGATGCAAAGTCCTCTAAGGAACTCTTCAGGTGCCTGCACACATGCGGCATTCACATTCACACAGTCACACACACATCCCTTTATTTTATTATTATTAATTTTTTTTCCAAGATAGGGTTTCTTTGTGTAGCCTTAGCTGTCCTGGAACTTTCTCTGTAGACCAGGCAGGCCTTGAACTCACAGAGATCCATGTTGCCTCTGCCTCCTGAGTGCAGTGGTTAAAGGCATGTGTCACCACCACCTGGCTTACTTATTTTTTTGAAGACAAATGCTTCTAAAACAAGAACTCTCATACAGAAGACGCCCACCAGGTCTTGCTAATGCGAGGCTCCTCGGAGAGACCTGTCGATCAGGCCCTCTCTAACAGACTGCTCAGGGCGGCTTCAGAGAGCAGACAGGAGGAGTTCTCTCCTCACCACTGCTTTCTAACCCACTTTCTTTTCTAATTTATAAAGACAGGATCTCACGTAGCCCAGGTTGGCCTCCAACTCCCTATGTAGCTGAAGATGCTCTTAAACGTCTTATCCCCCTGCCTGAGTGGAGAGACTGCAGGCATATCCCACCACACTCAATTTGTAGAGTGCTGGGGATTGAACCCTGTGTGCTAGGCAAACACTCTACCAACTGAGCTACACCCCCAGCTCATTTTTTTGTTTTTTGAGTCAAGATCTTGCTATATAATCTGGGCTAGCCTGAACCCTCATCCCTCTGCCTTCATTTCCTGAGTGCTGAGATGCCAGGCATGCCCCACCACTCCTGGTTAATGCAGTGCTGGAGATGGAACCAAGGCCTCCTGCATGCCAGAGAAGCACTGTACCAACAGAGCCACATTCCTACACCCTAATCTGTGATTTCACTTTTAAATTTGACATTACACTTTACTTATTCATTGTATGTGAGGGTGGGTGGGGTATGTGTGCCACAGTGCACATATAGAAGTCGCATGACAACTTACAGGAGCTGGCTTCCTTCTTCCACCACGTGGGGCCTGGGGATTGAACTCAGGTGGGCAGGTCTGGAGACAAATGCCTTTATTCACTGAATCATTCCAACTAGTCCCCTAGTCCAGAATTTTTACATGAAATTTTACTCCTCGGCTGCCAAAGGGACTGAAGCAAAGGCCACTTGCAGAGGCAGAGGCTTGGGTAGAGAGAGCTTTCTGTAGCTCCTCCCTGCTCCCTCACAGGCTTCTCAACAGAAGCTCAGGCAAGAGTGAGAGGCCAAGGGGGGCTAGGGGGGCTGCTGTGGTGCCACCACTATGGCCTGCTCTGAGTACTGCCTTCTCTAGGTAGGGAACCCTAACCCCTAGCAGGTGCTCACACTGCCAGACTAAGCCCCACCTCGATAACCTCTCACTCTGTCATTTTGTAATCTACAAATCAAAACCAAACGATTTCATGCAGCTAGTTCTGTGTCAACTTGACACAGCTAGAGTGAGCTGAGAGAAAGGCCCACAACTGAAAAACTGCCTCCATCAGATCTGGCTGTAGCAAACCTGTTAGGCATTTTCTTTTCTTTGGTTTTTTGAGACAGGGTTTCTCTGTATAGCTTTGCACCTGTCCTGGATCTCGCTCTGTAGACCAGGCTGGCTTAGAACTCATGGAGATCTGCCTGCCTCTGCCTCCCCAGTACTGGGATTAAAGGCATGTCCCACCACCGCCCGACTGGCATTTTCTTAATTAGTGATTGATGGAGAAGTGCCCAGCCTACTGTGGGTGGTGCCATCCCTGGGCTGCTGGTCCTGGGTGCTATATGAAAACAGGCAAGCAAGCCATGAGGAGCAAGCCAGTAAGCAGCACCCTCCATGGTCTCTGCATCAGCTCCTGCCTCTAGGTTCCTGCCCTGACTTCTCTCAGTGACAGACTGTTACCTGGAAGTGTAAGCCAAATACATTCTCCCTCAAATTTCTTTGGTCATGGCATTTCATCATGGCAACAGAAACCCTAAGACAATGCTATTTTCAAACCGTCCCTACCCAAACAGTAGCGATTTTCTCAGTAACTCATCTGCATAATTGGATTCTCCAGACTGACTTCATCCCCTGAGAGGTCTGAAGTGTGTCTCTGGGAACCTGGCCCAAACCTGGCAGCTGTGTTTGTGGGTCAGGGGTGGCTGCTGTTCCTCAGCACACTGGGCTACAAGTGGAGAGGGCCACAGCCCAGTGGCAGCCAGGGTGCCATGCACTCACTGCACTCCTGTGTATACACCCACTCAGTGGCCTGCTGCCAAGATACTCATTAATACCTTTTTATGGTTCCCTTTCAACCCTGAGGCTTTTGCAGATAGCAGGAAACAGAATTTCCTGCAGTGTGAGAGGCTGGCAGCCAGCCCCACACTAGGAGTGAATTTGAAGAGGAAAGGTTAGAATGGTCAAGTCACAGGGAATTTTAGATTTCCTGACCACACTTTGTGATGACAGATTTGTTTAGTGGAGATGGGAGAGGTGGGGGAGGGGGTCCCCCTGCTCACATGGGACCAAAGTGCTCAGGTCTCCATCTTCAAGACCCAGGGCTGCCACGGGTGGTTAAGGCTTGGGAGGTCCCAGTATGGTTTTAATCATATTCTGCCCAATGAACCAAGGAAGGCAGTATTTTAAGACTCTGTGTGTGTGTGTGTGTGTGTGTGTGGGAGGAGGGGGGGGCTGTCTTCTTCCAGGGCAGCTCTGACTTTCTACATCCTCTGCCACACTCACAGGTCCTCTCCCAGGATGAGCTTCTGGGTCTTGGGTTGCTACCCCCCCACCCAGAGCCTGTTCTTTTCCTAAGCTCTTTGTTCGACTTTTCCTTTACTTCAAAGCCATAAAACTGGAGGCTCTTAGGCTACAATGCTGCCTCTGAGCTCTTCTGAGATAACAGAAAGCCACCCCTAAGCCTTCACCATCAATGCTAATTCAGTCAGGTCTGTTAGGTCTGAAAGGTACCAAAAGGCTTTTAAAAGAGAACAGCTGATACAGAAGCCATTAATAGTTAATGTGCCCTAAAACTTTCTCACTCAATGGAATTTTAATGACTCCTCTAGAGTGACTTTGATTTACTGTCTGTGTCTCTGTGGTGCACTCACCAAGCCCACTGTTTACCTAGCAGGGCGGATGCTAGGGATACAGACCACCAAGAAGCCTGCACCTTAGCCCTTGGGGGCCCTGCCCAGGGTAGCATGGGAAGATGGGGACCCATCCAGCACTCATGTAGGCTCTACACAGACTTGAGGACTGACCTACCCCTGAGAGTCCACAGTGTCCTTAGGCCTCAGCAGCATCGTGGACAGGATGGAGAAGAGCTTGAGGCGCATGTGTGGGTCCGTGGTGGGCTGGAGACAGGTCCTGAGGGTGGGAATCACATGCTGCAGCGCTTCTCCCACAGCCGGGCCTGGAAAAAAGAGGAGGGCTGCAGCAGGCTGCTGGCTGGCCAGGCTTCTCTGATGGGGCAGGAGACAGGAGCAGGCGTGTTGGGAGAGTCGCCCTGCAAGCCACAGTGCTGGGGCTCTCCTTCCTCCCACACTGCTCTCCCAATGCTGAGGACACTAACAGGAGATTAACCCTAGAATCCTCTTATCATGGACCAATACACAAATCTGGCTTCTCTTTACAATCTCCAAATTCTTTCTTTAAAAAATTTTTCTCCATTATTTTTAACAACATGCATGTGTGCCTGAAGATACGTGTGCATAACTGCAGTATCTGGAGGCCAGAAGCCATGACCTCCCTGGAGCCGGGGTCACAGGCGGTCAGAGCCACATGACATGGGTGCTAGGAGTCAACCTCAGACCTCTGCAAGAGTGGTGAGAGGTCTTGTTTACTTTTCTTTTTTTTTTTTGGTTTTTTGAGACAAGATTTCTCTGTGTAACAGCTCTAGCTGTCCTATAACTTGCTTTGTAGACCAGGCTGGTCTTGTACTCACAGAGATCTGCTTGCCTCTGCCTCCTGAGTGCTGGGATTAAAGCTGTGTGCCATCATGCCCCACAATATTTATGCTTCATAGAGAAGGTTTTTTTTTTTTTTTTTTAAATTTATTTATGTATATTTTATGTATTTTTTTAGTGCTCAGACTGAGCATGTATATCTAAATGCCAGAAGAGGGCATTAGATCTCATTACAGATGGTTGTGAGACACCATGTGGTTGCTGGGAATTGAACTCAGGACCTTTGGAACTGTAGCCAGTGTTCTTAACCACTGACTGAGCTATCTCTCCAGCCCTAGTTTCTGTTTGTTTTTTGTTTGTTTGTTATTGTTATTTTCAGACAGGGTCTTACTATGTAGCCCTGGCTGTCCTGGAACTTACTACATAGACCAGGCTAGCCTTGAATTCAAGAGATCAACCTGCCTCTGCCTCCTGAGTGCTGGGAGAGGTCTTAATGGCTAAGCCACTTCTCTAGCCCCTTTTTTCTTTTGACACAAGATTTTACTCTACAGCCCAGACTGGCTCTGAACTCAAGACAATACCTTGGCCTCCAATTGCTCCTACAGGGCCATACACCTTCTTGTAGAGGCAGGTCTCTCACAGGCCTAAGATTTGAGGATTAGGCTAGCCTGGCTGGCCACTGAAC
This sequence comes from Peromyscus leucopus, assembly GCF_004664715.2. Taxonomy (NCBI): domain Eukaryota; kingdom Metazoa; phylum Chordata; class Mammalia; order Rodentia; family Cricetidae; genus Peromyscus; species Peromyscus leucopus. The sequence goes on from NC_051082.1 coordinate 41,466,890, forward strand.
CTTAGGGACTGACTGGCCTGTTTCTATATCTCCATGGGCTGGGGTTACCACTCAGGAGACAGAAGCAGGTGGATCCAAGTTTGAGGCCACCCTGGTCTACACATCAAGTTCTAGTCCATCCCAAGCTACACAGAAAAACCCTTTCTCAAACAAACAAGAAAATGCCTGGCATTTTTTATGAGCCTGGCGACGGCCCTCTGGCTGGCAAGGCAAGCACTTCACAGGTCTCCTTACCAAACCCTTACATCTATCTCAAGTCAAGAAATATCTGAACCACGTACCACAATCAGTCAAAGCATGCCCACCATGCTCAAGCCTTACGGTATGGAAGAGAAGAGACGGGACCCTGCTCCCTTCACCCCACAGCCTCTGGAGTGGGTCACATATAGCTGACATGCCGGAACATGTCCCCCAACACTTCCCAGCTGTGCCCCGTGCCCCAGGTGGAACTTTGTATTTCAGCATAAACCCAGGCACAGTTTGCTAATTCTACAACTGGACAACAAGCCCAGTCACCTAAATCTCCTGCCTCAAGGTGCAGTTCTCAATCCTGTGTGTCCAGGGTCTGTGCAGTGGAAATGGGGCTAAGGAGGCAACAGCTTTGACCACCCGAGGCTGTGTGGGTCTGAGGAAGAGAAGGAAACCAGCACAGTGGGAAAAGCGGCTGCTGGCCTGACGAGACGAGCAGGACCCCTCCCGCGCTGGGCAGTACCAGGGGGTTGCTCCAAGGAGCACAGGCAAGTGCCAGAGTTTGCTCAGACTCTGTCACCATCAAAGGAGAGACGTCTGGAACCCTGCAGCTGATGAGGCAGCCCTCAGAATAAAAACTCAGCATCATTTCATTCACAAAGAAAGGGGTTGCAGGAGAGGGAAGCTGCCACTCCCACCTGAATTTCAGTGAGAAGCAAACTGCCTTCTCCAAGATACAAATCTACCTAGTGAGGGGTTGGGCTACCTCCACGGTTAGAGTGGCTGCCTAGCACACTTGGAGTCCTGGGTTCCAGTCCAGCACTGTGTAACGTGGGCATGATGGTGAAAACCTGCAATCCCAGCCCTCAGGAGATGACTTCAAGGTTCATCCTGTTACACAGCCAGTTTGAGGTCAGCCTTGGCTACACGAGACCCCGTCTTCTAAACAAAACAAACCCATTCAGAGAAATGTGCTCCACAGTAGAGCAGGTCCAACTTTTCTGGGGGATGGGGCCTGGAAGCAGGGCACAGAGCTGCACCCTCAGCTCCTGCTTCTGCCCCTGGTCCTGGCTTGGGTTTACCCTGCAACTGGTCAATGCCAACAAGTGTGCCAGCCCATCACAGTGCTGTTATCACCAGTGTTGACAGGGATGGGAGGAACTCTTGTCCTAAGTGAGTCCTTGTACTTCTGGTCTTTACATCTCAGTAAGTCAAAGCGGAAAGACTCCAAAGGCTCCCAACGTGTAGGCTTTCATGCCTATACCCCCCCATCTTTCTGGCACCAAACAGGCCCAGAAGCTAAGGGCCTGGGGGTGGTAGGACATGGCCCCCAGGGGGATCTGGGGCAACCTGGAAGGAGAGCACATATCATACTGATTGTGGCAGAGCTGCAGAGCACACTAGAACTACAACAATGCCCCCGTTCACAGCCAAACTAAGTACAGAGGGCCGCACTGCAGCCCACCCAGGCCAGCGGTGGAAGGGTTCTGGGTCTTGAGGGATGTGGTAGGACCTTCCCATAATGTGGACGCACAGGCCGAGGCAACTTCATTCAGCACAGCAGGACCTCCCAGGGTGTGGGATGGCTGGCTGTATGAGCCCATCATTTCTTTCTTTCTTTCTTTCTTTCTTTCTTTCTTTCTTTCTTTCTTTCTTTCTTTTCTTTCTTTCTTTCTTTCTTTCTCTTTCTTTCTTTCTCCTTCCTTCCTTCTTTCTTTCTTTCTTTGGTTTTTCGAGACAGGATTTCTCTGTAGTTTTGGTGCCTGTCCTGGATCTCGCTCTGTAGACCAGGCTAGCCTTGAACTCACAGAGCTCTACCTGCCTCTGCCTCGTGAGTGCTAGGATTAAAGGTGTGCGCCACCACCGCCTGGCTCGAGCCCATCATTTCTGCTGTCATTTCTTTTTCTTTTTTTCTTTTTTTTTTTGGTTTTTTTTGAGACAAGGTTTCTCTGTGTAGCTTTGTGCCTTTTCCTGGAACTCACTCTGTAGCCCAGGCTGGCCTCGAACTCATAGAGATCTGCCTGGCTCTGCCTCCCGAGTGCTGGGATTAAAGGCGTACGCATCTGCTGTCATTTCTTTGTGTGGGTGTGCACATGTGGAAACCAGAGTTCAACATCAGGCACCTTCTTTCAAGGGCTCTTCACTTCATTTTTCAAGACAAGCCCGTCTTATGGCACCTAGGGCCCCCTGAGTCACCTAGCCGGGCCAGCCAGCAAGCCAGCCCCACAGATCCTCCTGTCTCTGTCCCCCCCCCCCCCCAGTGCCAGGATTACAGGAACATGATGCCTCACCTGGCCTTTAAAAAACGATTTATTTTATTGTACCCTGGAGGTCTGTATGTGCACTATGTGTGTGTCTGGTGCCTGCAGAGGCCAGAAGAGGGCACTGGAGCACCTGGAACTGGGGTTACAGGCAGTTGTGAGCTACCATGTGGGTGTTAAAAACCAACGTACGTCCTCTGCAAGAACAGCAGGTGCTCTTAACTGCTGAGCCATCTCTCCAGTGTCACACCTGGCTGTTTATGACTGGCTCTGGGGACTGAACTCAGGTCCTCATGTTTGTGCAACAAGCACCTGACTGAGCTGTCTCTCCAGTCCCGCGGGTGCCATCTGTCTTCTGAACTGTTCATATTCTAAACAAGTGCGGCAAACACTACTTCTGCATAAACACAAAGACACAATGTCACCTGCCGTGCTGGAGCATGGGAAGGGGCTTTGCTGATGTATTACGGCCTCTCCTCCCCAGAGCTGTGGCCTCAAGTGGGATTTGTGAAGGGAGCTGGATCACTCGGCATTAAGAATGTTAAAAAACAAAATAAAGCCGGGCGGCCGTGGCGCACGCCTTTAATCCCAGCACTCGGGAGGCAGAGCCAGGCGGATCTCTGTGAGTTCGAGGACAGGCACCAAAACTACACAGAGAAACCCTGTCTTGAAAACAAAAAACAAACAAACAAACAAACAAACAAAAAAAAAAAACAAAGTAAAAATAAAACCCCAGTAAGGATTATAAAGCAATGCTTTTCACTTCCACGGGGAACTCAGGGCCACATGCCAATGAGGCTGGAGATGCTTAATTTTACTGTAAAACAGAAGTATCTGAAGAATACAAGCTGTAAAGGAAGCCATGTGATCCCAGCACAACTAGTTGGAGACCATTCTGAGCTATAGCAAGACCCTGTCACACCAACAAAAACCACGCGGCAGCAAGGCCGGGTCCTGGGGCTCAGGCTGGGGAGGACGGTGCAGCTGAGGCTCACCTGCCTGGGTGAGGACCACAGAGAACTTCAGCAACTGCACCGAGTGCACCGTCCACTCGCCATGCGAGGCCGTCAGCCGTTCCAGGAGCGCACCCACATGCTTGCGGTAGAGGTCCTGACTGCTGGGGAGGTCCTCCACCTCGGCCAGTGTGTCCATGCTCTTCTGGGCCTAAAAAGGGGTAAACGCAGGGTGAGACTAGTCTAATTTTTAAATTAAAAATGCTTTTTTGAGGAGGCTTTTTGAGAAAGGATCTTATGTAGTACAGGTGGTCTCAAACTTAGAATATAGCCAAAAATGTCCTCAAATTCTTAATACTCCCGTCTCTACCTTCTGAGTGTAGGAATTGTAGATCTGTGCCACCACACTCAGTTTATGCTGTATCATACTAGCTAAATACTCTACCAACTGAGATCTAGCACCAGCTCTAAAGGCCAATTTCTCTTTTCATTTCCATTTACCGGTTTACTTTGTGGGGGAGGGGGGATGCACGTTTGACAGTCAGCAGTGATTTGAAGGAGTCAGTTCTCTTCTTCCACCATTGGATTCCAGGGATCACACTCCGGTCGTCAGCCTTGGTATAACTTCACTTGCTGAGTGCCCTCACTGCCCCCTAGAGTCTACTTTTTATTTATTAATTTATTCTTTGGTTTTTCGAGATATGGTTTCTCTGTGTAGCCCTGGCTATCCTGGAACTTGCTTTGTAGACCAGGGTGGCCTCAAACTCACAGAGATCTGTCTGCCTCTGCCTCCGGAGCACTGGGATTAAAGGAATGTACCACTGCCTAGCTAAAGTTTGCTTTTTTGTTTTTTTTTGAGACAGGGTTTCTCTGTGTAGTTTTGGTGCCTGTCCTGGATCTCCCCCTGTAGACCAGGCTGCCCTCAACTCACAGAAATCTGTCTGGCTCTGCCTCCCAAGTGCTGGGATTAAAGGCGTGTACTACAATCGCCCGGCTAAAGTTTTCTTTTTTTTTTTTTTTTTTTTTTGGTTTTTCGAGACAGGGTTTCTCTGTGTAGCTTTGTGCCTTTCTTGGAACTCACTCTATAGACCAGGCTGGCCTCGAACTCACAGAGATCCGATTGGCTCTGCCTCCTGCGTGCTGGGATTAAAGGCGTGCGCCACCGCCACCGCCACCGCCACCGCCACCCACCACCCCCCACCGCCACCCCACCCCCCCCACCCCCACCACCACCCCGGCTAAAGTTTATTTTTTAAAGGTTAACATTCTTAGAGATTTTCTTGTCATCTGAAGCCTATGACCTAAAGGAACCATCAGCTAAACAGAAACACTTGACCAGGAGGCAAGTGCTATAAAACAGAAGCCCCGCAAAGAGCAGGCTGATGCCCTTCTATAACACTCTCATACATGGATTTGCCTTCGTCTGTGCTGTTTGTACAGCAAGTAGTAACAGACACAAACCTATCCACTCAGGAGGTCAGGGGTCCAGGTGTGTGTGCATGTGTATATAGAGTGTTTTGTTGGGTCCTGAGAGCTGCAGGAGCGTGACCATACACGGACAAAGGGAAAGTAGTTTTAAAGACATTGGGTTGGGGGTGGGAGAAGGGGGGTGTTGGGGGGGGCAGCAGGTGGCTCAGTCATTTGCAAGCATGAAGACCTGAATTTGATCTCAAGAAGCCACACAAGAAGTCAGGCATGGTGGTGTATGCCTGTAATCTCAGCAATGTAGAGGCAGAGACAGGGGTGGGATAGGGGGTGTTGACCTTAGGACTTGCTGGCCTGGCCTATTTGGTAAGCCATAAAAGACTGTCAAATACACAAACAAAAACAAAAAACACGTTAGGGCTGGAGAGATGACTTAGCAATTACGAGCACATACCACTCCTGTAGAGGACTCGAACTCAGTTCCCAGCATTTATGATGAGTGGGACACATCCACCCATAACTCTAGCTCCAGGGAATCTGAAGCTCTTCCCGTCCTCTGCAGGTACTGCACTCATGTACACATACACACATTAAAAAACCTTTTAGAAAAAGTACAATAGCTGGGCGGTGCTGGCACATGCCTTTAATCCTAGCACTTGGGAGGCAGAGGCGGGTGGATCTGCGAGTTAGAGGCCAGCCTGAAATATAGAGCGAGATCCAGAACAGCCACCAAGGCCACACAGTCTATAAAAACAAACAAAACAAAACAAAAGAGGAGTAAAATAAAAGACCAAGGATGAAAGAGAAGACTCATCTAGTGGATGGTGCCAGAGGAATGGCACTGACCCCACGCACGTGTGCTGACCCGCACACTTGTATGCGCACACTCACAAAATAGGAAAAAAGGAATGGCTACAATTTACAGTCCTAGTAGTGACTCAGCACACAGACGGCGAGGCAGGAGGATCAAGAGTTCAAAGTCAGCCTGGGCTATATAGCAAGATCTTGTTTAAAGAACAAAAACCCCTGGCTAGAGAGATGGCTCAACAGCTAAGAGCATGTACAGTTCTTAGAGGTCCTGAGCTCAGTTCCCAGCACCCACCAAGTGTTACTATAGTTCTAGGGGAGTCAATGTCTCTGGCCTTTGAGGGCACTTGTGCTCACACGCACATGCAAACACACATACATACACAACTAAAATAATACAACACCCCCCCCCCAAAACCAGACAGAAACAAAACACCAAAAAACACTAAAGGGAAGTGGGGCTGGGAATGCATGTCAGTGCACAGTGCAGACTTAATACAGCAAGGCCCTGGGCCCATCCCAGAACTACGCCTCCATCCTATACACACACAACAAAACTACTACCCAGATCTCCAAAACCATAAAACCAGGGCTGCCCTCACCCTCCACCATTTAGCTCTCCTACTGAGACCAGATCTCAAGGTAAAAACAGCCTGCTGGTGGCTCTGCCCACAGAGGGTGATGGGCAGCGAAGGAGAGAGCTGCAGCCACCTCCTAGGATTTAACACATTAGGCAGTTCCTGACATTCCTTGGCATCAAGGGCCTAGGCAGTCGGCTGTATCTCTCTGTTCCTGACCTGATGGGTTTGGCTTCCTTCCTGTGGCCTGCAGGCACAGCCTTGCTAGAATTTATAGCTCTATCAGTGACAAGCTGTCTTGATGACATATGACACATACCTTCTGCAAAGGTTGTCTTCAAAGAGAATCTGAACTGAGAAAGTCCCTAACAAAAGACGGGGAAAGGCTCCTTCTGGCGGGCTCCACAGGACACCTAAGCATCCTGCAGGCCCATGAAGGTGGTGAAGCCCTGCTCTGGCTCAACCTGAAGCAGCAGCATCTGGCCCCATGAGCTTGAGGCCCACAGGGATGTTAAGGGATGTGTGTGTGTTTGGTGTCTGTGGAGTGTGTGGGTATGTGTATGTGTGTCTGTGGGGGTGTATGCACATGTGTATGGTGGTATTTTATTTGTACTGAAATGTGATTTTAATTGTATGTTAATAAATAAAGTTGCCCGGGGGTCAGAGCTATTAGAGCCATAGCAAGAGTGTGGCGGTGGTGGTGTACGCTTATAATCCCAGCACTTGGTAGGTAGGCAGAGCTAGGTAAGTCTCTGTGTTCAGGGATACAGCCAGCATTGGAGACACACGCCTTTAAGACCTGGAGGGCTGTACATACAGGCAGTGAAGAGGCAGTCATGTGTTTGGGTTTACAACCAATGAGAAGGCAGAGCAGAAAGACTTTATCAAGACAAACACACAGGAAGTAGGTCTCTTTCAGAGAGGTAGGACCACCACAGGAGGAAGGGTGAGATTTTAGCTCTGAGCTCTGACCTCTTGGTTTTCTGCTTTACATTGGTCTGTGTTTCTTATTTAATAAGACGGTTGGTTACATCTACACATGTGCATGTGGAGACCAGGCTGACAATGTCTACTTCAGTCATTCTCTATCTTATTTTCTGATAGGAAGTCTGCCTTCAGAAGTTCAAGGCTAGCCTGAGCTACGTAATAAGTCTGTCTCAAAAACAAAACAAAGAAACCCAAATAAAATTAAAAAAGAAAAATTTAAAGCTTAAATACATGTTCAAGGGGACAGAAAAAGCCTCCAAATGCTGGGCTGCCATTAACACGGGATGGCCACTAGACTCTCTACAGCGTTTGCCTGCACAGGAATGCTTTGAAGCCTCAAGTGAATTTTTTTGGGGGGGTGGGGGGGTGGGTAGGGGTTCAGGAACAGCCTTCACTCCTAGATAAAAGATAGGTCAGTAGGTTGAGGGGACACTACCTGAGGCCACTTTGTGAGTGACTCCTAAATGCTCTGAATTCTTTCACCTTTGCTAGTCAAGCCTGCCCCAGGCCTGGAATTCAACCAAGCTGGAGACTGACAGAAGACAGCTCCGTCTCCTGCGGAAAGAGACTAGCTGCAGGGGGCTGTTGGCTTTACCTTCTTCCAAAGGCCGGCAGCCCCTGAGACTGCCATTATCGTCACCAGCACCTCCATGAGCTGCAGGCTGACGGCACGACAGCCTTCCCGACACACAGACAGCAGAGCCTGCACACACAGCAGCAGATGCTCCAGGTAGAGATCCTGCAAGAGACCAGTGGGAGTCAGTATCTCTCCCTCCGCAGCCCACTGCCAGTGTGGGGCCCACACATGTACCGAGAGCCAAAAGAGCCGCTGCGCCCACTTCAGGGCTACCCGGCCCCGACCAGAGCACATCCACGGAGAAGGGCACAGTTGGTCCAGAAGGGAAGCTACAGAGAAGGACATATGCTCTGAGAGCCAGGCAGCGGTGGCGCACACTTTAATCCTAGCACTTGGGAGGCGGCAGTAAGCAGATCTCTGTGAGTTTGAGGCCAGCCTGGTCTACACAGCAAATTCCAGGGCAGTCATAAAGAATCCTGTCTCGAACCACGCCCCCCCATCCCCCCACCAAGACCGCAAGAATATATTTTGTGAAATGTTCACTAGTATCTTAAAACTTAAAAATGCTGTTCCTATTTGTTCTGTGCTCTCTGGAACCTGTGGATAGACATGGTAGAGGAATGATAAAGGACATGAACGCACAAAGAAGTCTGTGGAACTTCAGTCTTCCTAGGTGAGAGTGCCAGAGGTGAGGGAGAGTGCAGCCTCTCAGCATTCTGAGACATTTTGGCTGGCATACCCTGCCCCTACCCTAAACTCTCCAGTCCAGAGACTGGCTAGGCTACCCTTCCCCTAGCTTCTCTGATTCTGAGATAGCCTGGCCATTTTGACTTCATTGGCCTCTTGGCCTCCCGGCTCCCAGATCCACATCACCTGCTTCAGTCTGCAGTCATGTTCATTCTGGACTCTCAGATGTCTCTGCCTGTGCCTGTGTTCTCCCTTACATCTATAAAAAAAAAACCCTCAACCTCTTAGGAGCAGTCATGGTCTCCTTTTAGTTCTTTTTTCATTCACAGGCCTGTTATCCCAGGATCAAAGAGGCGGAGGCAGGGGGAATCAGAAATTCAAGGCCAAACTCAGCTACATAGCAGTTACTTCAACCTGTGCTATATAAGATTTTTGTCTCCAAAAAAACAAAACCAAAACCAAACAACAACAACAAACAACCCCCTAAAGCTCGTATTAACAACTTTGTGCCAGGAACATAAACTGTGATACACCCATGCTGAAATGACTGCATGTCTTGGACCCACTCTAAAATACCTAGAGTGGAGCCGAGGCTAGGGCTTAGCTGGTAGTGTCCATCCAGCTTGCACAAGCTTCCTGACTGATGTAGGTGCCAGAGACTCACCTGCCCATTCTTGCTCCTCTGGCTTCAGGTGCATTTGCTACAGAACCATGGCTGGGTGACCAGTGGACCCTGTGAAGAACTTGCTATGGGCTGTAGGAAGGCAAAAATTCATATCCTTTATTATTCCTCTACCATGCCTATTCCACAGAACACAGAATAAGCATGGCAGTGACAGTTTTTCTTCTAAACTGAGTTCTGGGAAACGTGGACTCATCCATAAGCATGGCCTGTCCTCACTCCTTCCCAAGACTCCAGTCCTATTCCCATGGGTTTCCCTTATTATTTTTGTTATCTAAAAATAAAATGTCTAAGCCAGGCGGTGGTGGCACACGCCTTTAATCCCAGCACTTGGGAGGCAGAGCCAGGCGAATCTCTGTGAGTTCGAGGCCAGTCTGGGCTACCAAGTGAGTTCCAGGAAAGGCGCAAAGTTACACAGAGAAACCCTGTCTCGAAAAAACCAAAAAATAAAATAAAAAAATAAAAATAAAATGTCTTACAGTATCCCCCAACCCCACCAGGCTGTTCTTGAACCTGTGGCCAGTGAGCAGAACCTAGTATCCCAACAATACTTGGTCCCCAGTTGGTAGGCCTATTTGAGAAGGATTAGGAGGTGTGGCTTTGTTGGAGGAAATGTGTCATTGGGGGTGGGCTTTGAAACTTCAAAAGCTCACACCACTCCAGTTAGCTCTCTCAGACTTGTGGTTGTATCTCAAGATATAAGCTCTCAGTTACTGTTCCGGCACACACGCTTTTCTGTTGCTGTGCTCCCTGTCATGATGAAACTATAATCCTCCAAATATAACAGTATAAACAGCCTTGGTGATAGTATTGTATCACAGCATTAGAAAAGTAACTAAGACGACAGGTATATGGCACTATACCCATGGGTCTCTCACTCTGACAACAGAAATGGCTGGACAGAGGACCAGGGCTGACTTCTGTCAGCCAGTGTCCCTCCCTCAAGCCCAGCTTTGCCAGAGCTGAACCAAGGTGCACCAAGGCCCAAACAGGTTGGCTGGCCAGTGAACAGAACCAAGTCTCCCAACAAGAGGATCTGGGTGCTTGATACGGGGGTATGCTTAACTCAATTCAATACAGCAACCTTCATTCTGCCCTCAGCAGAGGCAACCAGAACATATCCCAGACTGCTCTGGCTCAGTTTAAAGTGAACCTGTCTGTCAGATCACAAATGGTTACCTCAGACACAGGATTCATGTGCTGATGTGTTACCGACAGAATGAGCTCTTGGTCACCCCCGACGATGTGCTGTTCATACCAACCCTGACATTGTGTGTAGTCTCTGATTCCAGAGTAGGACCCAAGACTCCCTCAGACTCATGCCATTGACCCATGACCACTCACAGCAGCAAGGCTAACTGGAGTCTCCTGGGAGATGGATGTGCCCCGAAATGTCCAAGCCACTGGCACCCGGGTGTGCTGCCGCCCTCGGGTTGGACACCATCAGCAGCTACACTGACAGAGGCCAGCAGGGCTACCTCCCTTCTCCAGCACCAGGATGTCCTGGTGCCCACCTGGTTCCAGGCAGACTTACATTCTCAGACCCCTGGCAGATGTGCTCCTGGGCCAGCTCTGTGGCTATGACCTTGAGGTGCGGCTGGAGGGTGTTCTGGGGGCAGCCCTGGATGACAGATGTGAGGATCAAGAGGCCAGAGGCGGAGGGCGCCTTCTTCAGCATTGCTAAGATTAGTTTTCAGAAACACTTCTGGGTTGACGAACGTGCCAATGAGCTCCGCGGCTCTTACACACTGTAAGGAAGACAGGGAGAAGCAGAGTTTAAAGACGGGGTTCCAGCCAGGGCTCCCAGTGGTGCCTGGGCTTGCCCACAGGGCTTCCCACCCGCCAGAGGGCATGTTGTACAGGACCCGTGGGGAAGCAAGCACTCCCCTTTCTCTCCTGGGGGAGACCAAGGGCTCTGAAGTGGTGTGTCTGGCTCTCCCGCCTCCTGTGACACCAGCGGCCTAAACTTCTCATTCACACACTCAGTGCCTCCACACCCGTGAACTGACGTAGGGCATCGCCGCATCAGCCCACGGCCCCTCACTGCTGTTTCCATGAACCTCCCTCCCAGACGACAGCAGAGCTGGGCAGCAGTGAGGGCTGCCCAGGAAGGGGGCTGGGCAGCTGGAGAGGGAGGTGCGATGCTCGTGGTCCTGGCCAGCTCTGCATCTGCATCATGGAGCAGACAGGGGCGGCACACAGGGGAAGGCACAGGACACACGGACACAGCAACCTTCACATGGTGCTTCTCACCATTCCCTCCCTCTCCTTCCTAAATCCACATGGAGAGATACAGCAGTTCAAAGTTTTATGATAAGGCCTGGGGAGGTGGCTCAGTGAATAAGGAATGAGCCTGCTGGACAAGCCTGAGGACCAGAGTTCGGATCCCCAGCACCCATGTAAAAGGAGGGAAGGGGTGGCGGCCTCCTGCCAGTCCAGTACCTAGGAGACAGGCCAAGGGGATCCCTGGGGCAAGCTGGCTAGGTAAGACTAGATGAATTTGTGAACTTCAGGTTTAGTGAGAGGCCTTGTAATCAAGTGGACAGCAGTTGATATCCAATGTCAAATTTGGGCTTCTATAAGCATGCATACACTTGCACATGTACACACACACACATGTGCACACACCACATGGTCATACATATGCAAGCATACATGAATACATTGCAATGCCTCCTGCTCCGAGTTTTGTGTGGAAATGACAGTAAGCGTGCCTGGGCTGAGGAAACTGGTCTCTTAGGCAAACTGACTGCTGACTGCTGGGTCACTGGAAGCAGAGTACTGCAGGGTCTGGACAAAGGTGCACATGCTGCACATGGCCTGCCTGTGTGCTCAAGTGAAACAGTTTGCTTTGATGGCCCCACCAGGGCCAGGCTAGTGGTTGAATATGGAGGAGGCGGAAGGGCAGGCAGCAGCTGATGAGCACAGAACTGATGTGTACAGGGCTGAGCTTTGCCACTTGCAAGATGACGGGACACTCACACTGCTGACCACGGCCTTCTCCTCGTCGGCACACGCCAGCTGCAGGGTTCTGAGGAGGATCTCCAGATGCTGCGTGATGTGGTCCTCTGCGTGCAGCAGCAGCACGGGCAATAGCTGTGCGGCCTTTACCCGCGTCCCTACCACCCAGTCGGTGATGTCACGACAGACGGCAGGAAGCACCTTGGAGAGGTTCCTGAAGACCAGCTCTCGGCAGCCCAGGCCAGGACGGCTCTCTAGAGGGGAGAAGATGGGAACCCACAGAGATAGCTTCAGTCTGACAAACTGAAACTTCTGAAGACGGGAAGGAGGGCTGGGCTTGGCAGCTTGCAACTATGATCCTGAAGCTCAAGAGCCTGAGACAGGAGGATTGCTTCAAGTTTTAGACCAGCCTGGGTTATACAGTTCCAGGTTATCTTGGGCTGCAGAATGAGACTCTATCTCAAAAAGAGAAAAACAAAAAACAAAAAACCATCAACTAACCAAACAAAAAACTCCACCCCCCACAGAAAGAGGGGGAAAAGTGAGGGTCATAAAGTATTCCTCATGGCCATGCTGAGGTATGACACACAAGAAATCACACTGGGACACACCTGCAAACCATCACCATAAACCCTGAGGTAAACTTAGCTCGTGGGCTCCCCTCCCCTCCACCCAATGGACCTGGTTATAGACTAGTGTATTCTCTAGCACCTTTGCTCGGTGGACTTGAATAACAAACACCAACTCTGCTGGAGTAGTCTACATAGGCAGTGAACACAGCAGTTTCCCCATTCACCTCCTGAGAGCTTAGCCCTGACTTGGGGCTGTTTTAAATGGCATTGTGCTGAACTCCTAGTACACAGTTACTAGTGGGGTCAGATCATACTGCAGGTACTTGCTTGACTTAGGAAAAAAAGCACCTGCCTATCTTCTACAGGACCTGCACCATTCCACTTCCCTGCCATGGTATGGCCAGCCTTCAAGTTAGCTGAGCCTGGAAGGGTACAGTGGCATCTCCCTGAGGTCCGATTTCTGTCTCCCTAATGTCAATGACACTTCACAGGCTTATGTGCTGTTTAAAAGTTACCATCTGGGTGACATCTTTCCAAATATTGTTTGTTTAAAAGTTTTGAATTGGCCGGGCAGTGGTGGCGCATGCCTTTAATCCCAGCACTTGGAAGGCAGAGCCAGGCGAATCTAGGATCAGCGCGTCTACAAAGTGAGATCCAGGACAGGCTCCAAAGCTACACTGTCTCAAAAAAGAAAAAAAAAAAAAAAAAAAAAAGTTTTGAATTGTTCTTATTGAGCTCTGAAAGTTCTCAGTATGTTCTGGACACAAGTTATAATTACTTTTTTCCCCCCCCCCCTCCAACTTCTTAACACTGTGTATTGCTGGGGATTGAACCTACACCTCACATTTGTTAAGCAAGCACCCTATAACTGATAGGGAGCTAGGCAGGCACTCTACTACTAAGCCACACCCAAGCTCCCCACTGGTAGAGTGGATTCTAGTCAAGTTTTACTGCTGAGCCATACCCCGTCCAGTCCCTTATTGGTGGATTCTAGAAGAACGTTGTGACTCTGAACTACACCCTCAGCCCTCTTTTGAGGCGGGGTTTCACTAAATTTCCTCTGAATGCACTCCATAGCCTAGGACACTTAAAACTCTCCTGTCTTAGCCTTCAGGCATTTGCTACCAAGCCTGGCTAGCCTGCTTTCCTATCACAGAGGATGACACTCCCAGTCTTCCCAGCACAGCTCAGCCAGCACTGGCTCTATGCACCTTGTGGGTGAAGTTGCCAGCATGCAGTCTACATGCAACAAATACCTCAGCTCCCCACTGTGCCAATGGCATTTCAGCACCTGATAAGCATGTGGCCAGAGGATGCTACACAGGACAGCATGGATGTGGATGCTTCCACTGTATGGAGCATTCCATTGGTCTGCACTGCCCCAGGATATTGGAACCCAACCCACAGAATGATTTCAGCACCATGTGGATCCAGTATTGGGAAGCACTGGCCCAGTTGTTTCCATTTACCTTTACTGGGGAGATGGGGGATGTTTTTTGAGACAAGGTTAAAACTATGTAGCCCTGGCTAGCCTCAAATTCACAGCAATCTTCCTGTCTGAGCTTTTTGAATACCGAAATAACAAACTCCCCCATGCACAGCAACTTTAATTTTCTTACAATCACTATAACAAATATCTGTAAATATAAATATCACAAATCTGACTGATGAATTCAGAAAATGCTAAGAAATGGAAACACTGAGTCAAAAGCCACGTATGTGTGTTAATGTCCTCAAACACAAGCTGAGCCACCACATGCAGCCAGGACTAACCAACCTACTCTCCCATGAGTGGGGTACACATTCCTTAAAAATGTCTGATTTTTGCCAGTCTTCCCCAGGCCTGTCGTGCAGCTGCTTCAGAGGCTGAAGCAGAAGGACCACCAACCGGGTCAAGGTAGCCCGGGCAACTCAGGCCCTGTCTAAACATGGCTGTTGGCAGTGTGCTTGCCTAGCATGCCTGACGCCCGGGTTTCACTTCACATAATCAGGATGTGGTGGTGCATGCTTGCAATCCCAGCATTCAGGAGGTGGAGGCAGGGGGATAAAAGTCAAAAGCTATCCTCAGCTGCGAGCGGAGTTTGAGGCCAGCCTGGGTTATACCTCAAAACCAAAAAGACAAGTAAAGTGAGGGCAGGGGTACGAGGCCTTAGGTTCAATCCCCAGTACAGTAAACAAATCAACCAAGACAAAGGCTCAGGGGATGGTTCAGTGGGTCAAAGTGTTCACTTGCAAAAGTCTGACTTCCATGCCCATAACCCATGTTTAAAAACAGAGCAAGGCCATATGTGGCGGCATGCTTCTGTAATCTAAGCACTCCTGTGGAGAGATGACGGGCAGGGAGAGGAGTCGCCCCTGGGCCAACTAACTGGAGTAACTGACTCGCGGCCAACGCCGCAGACCCTGCTTCAGAAACGAAGTGGAGGGCTGGAACCACCCCCTCAAAGTTGTCCTTTGACCCTCACGTGTGCCACGCCTTCTGTGTACCTGTACTTTCACACACACAGTACGTGAAATACAAAATAAATTCTTCCAAACTGTTTATTTTTCGAGTGCATGCCATTAATGCGTGGAGAGCAGAGAACAACTTGTGGGAGTCAGTTCTCCCCACCACGTGGGCCCCAGGAATGAGACTCAGGCTGCCAGGCTTGGCAGTAGGCGCCTTTACCTACCGAGACATCTCGACAGCCCAAATAAATAAAACGTAAAAAATTCAAGCAGTGTGAAAAAAACAAAGCTAATTCTCACGCCCTACCTCCAAGTAACTTAACACTTTCTATACAACCTTACAGATGTTTGAATGCAGAGGCTCCCCCTCACTTCCCAACACCCCAAATGGCAGGACTAACTCTGCTGGGCTGATAGTATTATTTAGGACACTGGTGCCTGTGTGTCCCCAGGGTTGTTTGTTTGTTTGTTTGGTGTGTGTGTGTACTGCTCTGTAAACAGGCTTCTTTCACTTAACAGGATCCATTCATGCTGTGGCACATGTCTGTGTCCTTCCCCCTTTGGCTGAGGGATGTCCTACCTTGCCACTTCCCCTCCCCTGGTATACCTCGTTTGCTTCCCTCTGGAACTCTCAAGGTTGCTAGGATAATCTCCAGCTTTGCTGGAGAGGCACAGCTGCGTTCTTGTACGGTGTCTACCTTGGACAGGTGGTAAGCACCATGGCTGACACCCTGAGAAACAGCAACTACTTTACAAGTGTCCCGGCACTGGCTGTCTACCGGCCATATTTGTTTCTCAGCATCTCAATTCCTTCCTAGATTTGATTATCCGCCACTTGATTTATGGGCAGGCTAGGGGTCAGTGGTCCTGTATCTCTGTCTAGAAGCATGTGAGCACAGGTAAGCAGGGAGGAAGGCCCTGGGGTTTGAGCAATCATTTACTCAAATCCGGAGTCCAGAAGTGTTGGCCTGGAGGCCCAGAGAGCTCAGCACTGTCTGTAAATCTTCTCCGAGGAAATAACTGCAACCTGACAGTGACAGAAGGCAGAAGAGGCAGCTTAATTGGGCCATGCTTGCTCTGGTGCCAGTGGCGAGCGCCCTGAGACTTTAAGAGACAATGGACTCTTCAGCAGGAGAGCCATGAACACCTGCAAAGACAGACACCCTGGCAACCAGCAGCCATCCATCTAGCTGCCAAAAACCAATGGAAAAGGGAAGGTCATGTCAGGTCCAGTGAAGCAAAGGACATTCCACCTGGAGGGGCTGGGGACAGAGACAGGATGGAAGGTTGAAGCTGGTGCCGAGGTCAAAGTTCAGTTTTCAGAGGGGTCAGAGATGCTGGGGTTCTGGGATCAGGGAAACCTGGCTTCCTTGAAAGTGATTTTCCTCTTCTCCTGACACCTTACTCTTGTCTACAAGGCCTGTCTATGTGCTGCTAAGGCAGAATGACCTGCCCTTGAAAAGAGGAAAAAGCTCCCACGGTGCTAGCCAGTTTGCCAGTCAGCTTCTCCTCATCCGCTCCCATTCAAGTTTCTATTCCAAACACCCTGATGGAATGCAGGCAGGGCAGAAACAGATGGACGGACAGCACAGTGATACATATACAAAAGCAACTCTACTCATTTCCAGACCAGCTTTTTTTTTTTTTGGTAAAGAAAAAGAAAAGAAAGAAAAAGACCCTGTGTCCTCCTGGCATCGGGCCACCGTTCTGAAGCCATACTGCCCTCAGCACCTGGGCACGGCAGGCAAACAATTCCAGCAGAAAGCTGTTTCAAAGGAAAACCTCCAGCAGCACCACCCAAACCTGGAACCTGTTGTCACCAGGGCCCTGCCACGGCGGTCTGCAGGAGCGTGACGACACTTTATCCAGTAAAAACTGATTTGAAGACAACGCAACCTCAGTCTTCCTGGATGCCCACATAGCACTCCATTTTAAAACTGGTGATTTGAGGCCAACAAGGCAGCTTGGTGGTAAAGGTCTTTGCCATGCACGCCGGAAGACCTGAGTTCAATCCCTGGAACCCTTGTAAAGATGGAAGGAGAGAACTAACTCCAGAAAGTTGGGTTTTTGAAGTCCAGCTGTGCTACAATGCTGTACGTACAGCACTGTACACTGTACATACCCACAGAAACTAATAAAGTGGAAAGACAGGAAGTCAAAGTGAAGATTTAGGGCCAAAGAGATGGTCAGTGGTGAAGAGCGCTTGCTGCTCTTGCAGAGGACCTGAGTTTGTGGAGAGTTCACAACTACCTTCAACTCCAGCTCCAGATATGACACCTTCTTCTGGACTTCAAGGACAGCGTACTTATGTTCACAAATCCACGCTACCAACACAAATACCAAGTTAAAAACAAAAACAAGCGGCTGGAGAGAGAGCTCAGCAGGTAAGGGCACTCGCTGCTCTTGCAGAGGACTCGACTTTGGTTCTTGGCACCCACATTAGGTGGCTCACAACTGTGGCCTCCACAGCTGTGAAGTATGCACACGGTGCAGATACATACATGCAGGCAAAGCACTCATACAAGTAAAATAAAAAATAAATCTTAAAAACAACTTTAAAAACCAGAAACTAAAAGTGGAGACTTCTTCTGGGTTGCGAAAGGAAACTAACGTCGTCTGTAAGTTGAACGTAAACCCTGTGGCACTACCTTTCTGTCCTAGGCAAAGGGACGCCTGAACTTGATTAAATTTGATCCGGGTGCTGACACTGGTGTGTGTGTAACTGTCAACTGTAGGGCTGTGTGGCTCGGCTGTGGTCAGGCAATGTGTCCTGGCACACTGGAGTCCCCTGCACTGCAGGAAGAAAGGACCTAACGTGACTTAGCTACTCATCGGAGCTGCTCTGTCTCTCACAGTCTCTGTTGCCTCCTAGAGTGGAGGCAACTCAAGCACATGTCCACCGAAAAGCATGGAGGAGGGCGGGTTGGAGCTACACGGCCCCTTGGACAAGGACAACACAGGTCCCAGGATGGCAGGCAGAGGCCAGGCCCAGGGCTGGGAGGGGCAACAATCGAGGAGGGCCAGGGTGAGGGTCTGAGTACTAGTGGCAAGACCTGATGGCTGAAATGCAGCAAAATTCTAAATTTTAAATTTAAATTAAGGTTTAAAAGTCTAATCCTACACTGAAACAAAAAAACTCATGAAACCTAGTGCCATGTTGCTGACTACTATGACTCAATTCTAAATCCACTCTGCTTCAGATTACAGATGAAAAATGAGCTCTGAGGAGGAGCTGCTCTCACAGCTCAGAACCAGAACCACTGAGGTGCCTATAATTACTGTCAGAAACAAGCCCGGTTAGATCTAAGCTGACTTAGATCCAAAACACACGCAGAGACCAGATCTCCTTCCAGACCTTGAGCACAGGAAGCTGGTCAGTGCAGACAGAGTGCATGCAAGCATGCCTCCAAGTCCCTCCATACAAGCGCCCACTTAGTCATGTGTGGTAGCTTCCTGAGACAAAACTGCCTCCCACACTTTCCTTGCTCCTGGCAGCAAGATCTGTTGCAGTCAAGGCCAGTCCGTGTCCTGCCGACACTGCTAGACTGCCAGTGAACTGTGTGGGAGGAGCCTGGAGAGCAAGGGCAGAGCTGCTCGGCTGCTGCAGAGCTAATCAGGGGACACACTACCCCTCACACCACAGAGAACATCACCAGTGCATGGTCAGAGCCTGGCTGCGACTCCAGCGCTGGAGGGAGCTTCCTGCTCAGCTCTGCCAAAGGACACAGGTAACTTGAGGCAGAAAGAACAAGAGGAAAAAAACCCCTTCAGCCCTTCAGAGTCCTGCTGCACCTCTGCCACAAAGAACAGTTAGCATAAATGCATGCTGGGTACAGGAATGCACACCTGCAATCTCAGCACTCAAGAGGCTGAGGCAGGAGGACTGCATAAGTTCAAGGCCAGCCTGGGCTACACAATGAGACCCTGCCACAAAGAAACCAAGGGTTGGGGGTATAACTCAGTGGTAGAATACTCGGTGTCACACATGTGAGGCCCTAAGTTTGAAACGGAGTCACACACACACACACACACACACACACACACACACACCTCTGTGTGTGTGTGTGTGTGTGTGTGATAAAGAATCAATTGCCCAGTGGTGGTGGCGCACATCTTTTAATCCCAGCACAAGGGAGGCAGAGGCAGGTGGATCTCTGTGAGTTCAAGGCCAGCCTGGTCTAGAGAGGGAGTTCCAGGACAGGCACCAAAGCTACACAGAGAAACCTTCTCTTAAAAAACCAAAACCAAACCAAACAAACAAACAAAAACCCCAATCAATCAAACAAATAAACAAACACACAAACAGCCTTCACATCTCAGTTCCACATCTGGAAAACTGTGCTCTCAACCTGACTTACCAAATCGTAACAAACCCAGCTTATTCTACTGTTTGTACCTTTCCCAGAACTGGAGTACTTTCCTCTGCCAGCTTCTGAGGACAAGGCAGAACCTTGGGGGCAAAGAAGTTGACTGGGACGGCTAAGAAGAGGCCTGGATTCAGCATCTCAGCAGAACAGAATTCAGGAGTGGCCTCAGTGTCACTACCGTGTCCACAGCCCACCAGATCCCTCCATTGGGGGTAGGAAGGAGCCACCTGGGTGCTGGGGGACAGTGCCTCCCACTGGGCACATCTCTGTCCTTTTTAGGGTGCACTACTGCTTGGTTTTAAGAGATACGCTTTCCTGAGAAGACAGGAGGTCTTAAAGTCCATGGGGCCAGGGACTGGGCTGTGGGGAAAGACCTTCTTTACAGCTGAACTTGCTAGGCAGGCACAAATACAGCCTTGGGTCATGACCATGTGAGGACAAGCAGGTGCCAACAGAAGACCCTACCCGAGTGCAGAAAGTACATAGAAAGACAGATGCCACTTATCCCTGACCTGCAGGCTCAGCTGCTTCTGGGTCAAAGGATGAAGGCCCCCATGGTGCCACCCTTGAAACTCTCAGAAGTGCTGCAGAGGCCTGGCCCAGTCACCTGTCCCTGCACATGCTCAGAAGAGTTGTGGGCACCTAGCAGCATATCTGGATGCTTCTGGGAAGTCCTCCCTTCCTTAAGATGGAGCTGGACCAGAGTTGGGAAAAGATCGGCTTCTGAGAGACAGAGAGCAGAGGCTGACAGCATGGGCCTGCACTGCCACCAGGGAAGGAGGGACCCGTCTCTGTGAGCTTCAAACAGGGACTCAGCAACTACTCAGCTCAGCAGCACCTCGGATACCAGTGCCTTCTTCGGGGCCGAGAACAGATGCCCCCATGGACCTTCCAGCTGCCTTGTCTCCCTAGCAGGGGCACTCACCATGTTCAGGGTAATGGGGAGGAGGAGGCGGAGCAAAATCCAGCTTGTCCTTTAGATCTGCCTCATTCTCCTCCTGCCACTTCTGCCCGACCTTCTCCCAGAGGCTGGTGGCTGTCTGCCTGCAACACAGCAAGACAGGAGTGGCAGTCAGGCCTGGGTGCCAGGAGACCCCTTCCATGAAGATCCTGACCACAGAGACCTCAGGGAATCCCTGCTGGGCTGGGGAACAGGGTTAGGTAACGGGCATCACTCGGCAGGAATAGCCTTCTAACAATACCAGCAAGGGCCTGACGTCCACCCACAGACCCAACATAAGTAAGAGCTCCAAAGAGCTCCTAGTGATCAGAGATAGTTCATGTGGCACAGGACCACAAAACACCTAACAAGGAGATGGGCAGTTTCTTGTGGCAATTCTAGAGCAGAGAAACCACCACTGTGGTAACTGGAGAAAAGCTCTTGGTCCAAATCAGAGGGGTAGGAGAACACCACTAGGCCCACACTGCCCAGCTGCCCGGCGAGACACTTACCGGACCTCAGGCATCTCGTCACTGAAGCTGCTGAGCAGCAGTGGGGTGAGTTTGTGGAAGAAGGAGTATCGGTCACGAAGATCCAGCAGCCAGCCCCCCACTACTGAGGTCACTGCCTGCCGGACCTGCCATAAGAGAACAGAGAAGCTTTAGAGTCTAGGAAGGGTGGCTCGGAGTCCTGCCGTGGAGGGTGTTTGTCCTGAGACAGGTGTAAGGCAACGAGGCCCAGGGCTGGGCCCCACCCCTCTGACAAGTCAGAAGACCGCTGATCCAGAACCTGTGACACCCACTAGCTCTGTCCTGTGGACTCACTGTGCTCCCCTCCCCCTAGTAATACACCGTGTCTGCAGTCTTCTGTGTCACCATGGTACCAGGGTGCTTCATGGGCTGCAGTGACGACAGCAGAGGCTACCTTGTTTGGCATGTGACATGACTCCATGAGAAATCTACAGCAAGCAATCTTGGAACAGAACGATTAGACCTCCCCGGGGTTTGGGGAGATGTAAATGGGGAACCACTGCTTGCTGCTCAGGGTTTCTGTTTGGGATGATGAGACCTGGGGTGGTGGCGACAATTGTGACAACACTGTGTGTGGTGTGCGGGGGAAGGAATGCAGCACCTTGCACATGCTGAGCAAGTGCTCTATACCTGAGCCACAATCCCAACCCTGAGACAATAAACTTAACATTATGTGCTTGCCGGGCAGTGGTGGCACACACCTTTAATCCCAGCACTCAGGAGGCAGAACCAGGCGGATCTCTGCTGGAGGCAGAACCAGGAGGATCTCTATGAGTTCGAGGCCAGCCTGGTCTACAGAGTGAGTTCCAGGACAGGCATCAAAACTACACAGAGAAACCCTGTCTCGGAAAAAACAAACAAAAAACCCCAAAACAAAACAAAACAAAAAAAAATTACATGCTTTACAAAATCTTTAAAAAGTATATATTAAAAAAACCTACTAAACATCGTGAATGGGTGAATTGTATGCATGTGAATTATAATGCCATAGAGGAGTATACAAATAAAACAAGACATGAAGCTGAGCTGGGAACTTGAGGCAGGACTTGGATGGATCCACTGTAGGCTGGGCACCTGCACAAGTGATACAACCTAGAGCAGGGGAGAAAGGATGCCTGATTTACTCAGGCCAACATCTTCATCACAGGGGTGGGGACACTGCCACCTGGATACAACCTGCCACTCTGTGGAGAGTTTGATGGTTGATATGATGGCCAAGATGGGGACAGCTTTCAGTTTCTCTGAGGGGGTGCTGGCCACTGTCCCTCCTCACCTAAGCAGAATCATGTGCTCCCCCTTTACCCAGTCCTCTCTTTATAGGGGATACTACCATAGGACACAACAGCCTTAGATCTGAGACATGCCTGTGAGCTGGCTTTTGCCTTCTTCTTCTTCTTTTTTTTTTTTTTTTTTTTTTGGTTTTTCGAGACAGGGTTTCTCTGTGTAGCTTTGCGTCTTTCCTGGAACTCACTTGGTAGCCCAGGCTGGCCTCAAACTCACAGAGATCCGCCTGCCTCTGCCTCCCGAGTGCTGGGATTAAAGGCGTGCGCCACCACCGCCCAGCTTGGCTTTTGCCTTCTTAAAGCCAGTACACCACTACATCTGTAGGGCTCGGGCTCCTGTCTGTCAGCATCTTCTGTGGCTTCCAAACCCACCGTGGCTCTGCACTGAAATCCTTCCAGTGGGTGAGCACGCGAAGACACTTCCACTAACAAAAGCACATGGTTGCAAGACTGTCAGGCAGAGAAATCCCATTACCTGAGGGACATCATCGAAGAGTCTTTGAGCAAAGTGGGAAAGAACATCATCCACGGAACTCCCATTGCCAAACTGGATCACAGTGCCTGTGGCTTCGATGACGGCCACCCGGACCTTCCAGTGCTGGTGGGAGATGGTCTGCATCAGGGGGGCTATCAGGGACTCCGACTGCATGTGGAAGTGCTCTGTGGGACAGGGAGGCTGCTGGTTATCAGATACAGTTCTGTGGTCACCACCACACCTGCCATCTTCCTCTGAACTCTTGTAAACCAGCCTCTGCTAGCCTCAACTCCCACATTCCCTCTCTAGTGGTCCCGGCGCTGCCTATGCTCCAGGCATGGAGGTGGACATGTATATATATTTCATAAGGTTGGCTCCCTCCCGTCCAGACTTTCAGTTTAACTATCAACACTAGGCAGGGCCTCTTATTATTATTATTTTTTTCTCCAAATCCTAGCTTAGAAAGAAAAAGCGGAAGGATCTCATCAGGCAGAGCTGTTAGAATGGTGGGAATAAACTAAAAGGAAGTGGAGAGAAGCAGCCTCCTTCCACCTAGGAAGCTAGTGACCCAAGTCAGAGACACAGGAGACATTGGAGTAGAGAAATACAAGCGCATAAACTTGAGTGGTCCTTCTCCACGTGGATCCTATGACTTCTGCATAAAAATGAGCATGAAATGGGTGCGTGGCACACGTCTGAGATTCTAGCACTCAGAAGGCTGAAGCAGAGGAAGTTTGATGCCAGCCCAGGCTACACTGTGAGACCTTGTCCCGTGCCCCTTCCCATACGAAATCATCATCACACGAGCTCACTTTAAGTAAGTTGCCGGAAACCTGGGTGCCCACGGAAGGGGATCCGGCGCTTACCAGGAGTGGCTCGCGCCAGAGCGGCTGCGCACTCGCAACTTTCGCGGCGCACCGCGGCGAAGGGGTCGAGCAGCGTGCCCCGCAGCGCGCGCACCGCGTCGTCCAGGTGGGGCGCGAGTGCGGCCCCGCCCAGGTCCACGGCCAGACGGAGCAGCTGCACGAGGGCGAGGCGCAGCTCTTCGCAGGGCTCCGGCGGCGGCCGCGCGGGCTCAGGTCGGGCCAGGCGCGCGGTGAGCGCAGGCAACAGGCGCGGCAGAGCGTCACGGGGCCGCGCGGCGCGGCGCAGGCCTAAGTCCAGCAGGTGAGCAGCCAGCGCGCGACAGCCCTCGGCCGGGTCGGTCAGAAGTCGCAACAGGCGCGGCAGCAGCAGGCGAGCCCAGGGGCCCTGGAAGGCAGCAGAATCCACGCCGGGCCGTACCGTCTCTTCCAGTGCGTGCTCCAGAGCCTCCAGCGCACGCCGCCGCCCCAGCTTACTGTCGGCCTCCAGCCCTGGCAGCAGGCGACCTAGCGCGCGGCTCAGTTCCGCAGCCTCCGCCGCCTCGGCGCAGTCCGCGGCCGCCTCCGCCTCCGCCGGCATCGCCATCTTGCGCGCGTTGCCTGTCTCCAAGGGAACCGGCGCTAGTACGATTGTGGCGGCACGCTTTACGGCAGGACTTCCGGCTGGCTTGGACGCTCGCGGCGGAGGGCGCGCCCCCGAGGAGTGATGCGGGGGGAGGGGCAGGGAGTTAGGGGCAGGGGGCGGGGCCAGGGGAAGTGGGCGGAAAAGGGGTTTAGGGGGCGGAGTAAGGAGCCGGAGAGAGGAGGCGAAGAGAAAGTGTAATTGGCTGGGTGCAGGGGTCGAGGGTGGGGCATGAGCCTCGGGGGCGGGGCAAGGGGCAGCAGGGCAGGCGAGGGCCTCGGGAGGAGGGGCGAAGGGTGAGGTGTTGGGGTAAGGGGTAGTGGGCGGGATGAGGGGGTGGTAGGCGGGGCGCGGGCCTCTTGAGAAACGGGGTAGTGTACAGAGAAGGGAGTAAGGGGTAATGGGAAGAGTAAGAGCCAAGTAGGCGGGGCGCGGGCTTTGGGGGCGTTGCAGGAGATGGCAGGCGGAGCGCGGGCCTCTGTGGGAGGGGCGAAGGGTAAGAGGGGCCTAAGGGAAGGGGGCGGGGCAGGGGGTAGTGGGTTGGGTAAGGGGAAGGTGGGAGAGGCATGGACCACGGGGGCCGCGGACAAGGGTCAGTAGGCGGGCTGCAGGCTGGGGGAAGGGGCATAAACCTCGAGGGTGGAGTGGGGGTCTGAGTAGGGTGAAGGATGAGGAATGAGGGGCCTGAGACAAGGGCTGATAGGTGGGGCGCAGGCTTTGGGGCGTGGCAAATGGCGGAGGGCGGGGCGAAGGGTGGGGCTGGCCTTTCTCTTGGGTCTGGATCTAAGCTTCGTCTTGCCTGAACCTTCACATTCCTCTTTCCCCTTGGTCCCTGGGTAACACAGGTGAGAGCACATCTGTTCTAAGACGGCGGCAGCTCAAGCTAAGCTTATTTTAAGTGGCGTAGATGTGGGTGATTCTTACTGGGTTACTCGGGGGTCCTTGAGAAGGCAGGTGTGGGTCCGCTGCTTGGATCCTACCCTTAGTTTAGACTTGTAGTAACCTCGCTGGCTGGAGGGTTTTAGGTTTTAGGACAGGCATGATATTGCCAGTGGGCCCCTGCTGGGCACTTCCAAGTGCTAGTGTTGAGCCCGACTCAGTGCTGCATGGCCTTCCCAGTAAGCAGAATGGGGCGTGGGTGCTGGGCAGCCAGGCACTTCACATCTGAGAACAGGCCTGTCATGTAGGCGTTGGACTTGATAACAAACTTTGCCCTTCTGTGTGGTTGTTGACATAAGTTTTGTAGAAAATTGGTGTGAACAGGTGACCTTGGGTGTTTTGAATATGGTGAGGAACCACGTAAAAGAGTTGGAAAGAGAGAGGATTGACTGAGCAAAGGCCCTGTGTTAGGTGTCATGTACTGAATTGTGTCCCTCCAAATTCAGATGTCAAAGTCTTAAGCCTAATACATCAGACTGTGACTGTTTGGAGACAGGATTTTTGCAGATATCAAGACTGGGGCATTGGAGTTAGCTGCCGTCCTCGTAAGAAGGGGAGTTTGGTAAGTGTGCAAGCTGTGACAAGGCGTTGTGAGTGTGAGCTGGGCAGCCATCAAGTCTGGGGGAAGCAGTCCCAGCTCAGCTTCATCACTCCAGCGTCCAGGTCTGTGAGGGGCTGCCCTGGCAGCTAAAGCTTATGGTGCCGGTCTCTGGCCAGAGGAGTTTTGAGGGGAAGGAGAAAAATGGAAGTGTCCTGTAGGGAGCAGGGGGGTGTGCAGGGCAGCCAGGAGGGTCTTTGTCTCTCTTCAGGGGCCAAGAAAGATGCTTTAAGTGGAGCACGGGCAGTCAGATCTATACTTCCGAGGATGACTGTGGCTGCTGTGAAGGTTGAGATGGGCCAGGAGGCGTGGCATGTGGAGTCCTGTGAGCAGTAATGACTTCACCTAAATACAACCTAAATACCCCATAAGTAACAGCCAATGAGGAAAGGACTTGAGAGTTGGAAATAAGATACCCTGGCCCAGGACTCAGAACTAGACCTGTGTCCCTGGGTTTCCTTTTTTCTCTGGTATAGATTTCTAGGGCAGGGCCCCAGAGAGGTCTAGCACACACACAGTGGCCAACAGATACAGGAGAGTCTTCTGGAAAACCCCTTCTCCCTGACCAGTTGCAGGAGAGACGTAGAACAATGCTCCAGTACCAGTTCACAGTCTGTCCTCAGTAACAGTGGCAGTCTGACCCTGCTTGCAGAAGGGTTGCCAATGGGGACTGTATAGGCTGTGTAGGCAGTGTTGTGGAGCTGCCCATCAGCACAGGAACCCACAGAAACATATTACACTTATCCTCAGGATGGTGGACCCCAGGGATGTACCTTTAACCCTGCAGATGGCACCAGCAGAAACTGAGTGCCCCCACCAGCACCAGAGCACCAAGCGGACCAGGAGAGCAAGAGAAGGACTCTGGGGACACAGCCAGCATTGGAACAAGAGGCCATAGAGTCAGGCCTGACTGTACATGTGACATACATCCACACACTGGCATTAGCAGCTGCCTGCTAACGTAGAAGATTTAAATAGAACCAGGAGTCTCCAAACAGAATAACCTAAATGTCCAGCATACATTTGAAAAAGACCGCTTATCATTCCAAGAACATTCACAACGTGAATGTAAAAAGGCTGCTTACTGAAATGGATGCCAAAATGAGCCATCTGCCAAGGACTTGTCGACAGCCATGAAAATCGCTTTCAGAAGTAATTACAAGAAGAAGTGATTACAAACTCGTTTAAAATTGAAAAAAAAAAAAGATTAAGTTAGCAACAAAAAAGAAATTGTAAAGCGCCAAATGGAAATTATAGAATTTGAGAAAACAACCAGAATAACACTGTCCATCATTAGAAGGACATAGTGGTAGACTGGAGATGGAGTGCTAGGACTTGCTTGGATCTGAAACACAAAGAAAATAGTACAAAGTGTGAATCTAAGCCAAGTGTGGTGGTGCGCGCCTGAAATTGCAGCACTGAGGAGGCTGATGCAGAAGGATGGAAGGTTCTGGGCTGCATGGTATGATCCTGTCTCAAAAAAAAAAAAAATTAAAACTCCCTGAGTCTCAGAGGTCTGTGGGATAATTCATATTTCATCAGCATCCCAGAACAATAAGAGTTGTGGGGCTAAAACATTCTAAGAAGTATTGGCCAAAGATGCCCCTCAAATCAATGAAAGACATAAAATATACAAATTCAAGAGGCTGAGTAAGCCCTCATACGATAAATCCCCCCAAAATCCATACCGAGGTACATCATAAACTTTTTCTTTAGCATGTGTGTGTTTGTGTTTGTATATATGTGTATGTATGACAGGGTTTCATTCTGTAGGCCAGGCTGACCTGGAACTTGAGCTGTAGATCAGACTGGCCTTGAACTCAGACACCTGCCTGCCTCTTCCTCCTGAGTGCTGGGGTTTAAGGCACGCACCAGTACACCTGACCTTATCTGTACTTTTGAAACAGGGTCTCACACTGGACTGTCCTGGAGTTTCAGCCAATCCCACTCCGATTCCCAAGTGCTAGGACTACGGACATGAACCATCACACCTAGCTTTAATTAGCCATTTGACAATGAAAGAAAAGGAAAAACCTTGCCTGTCAAAGAGAAATGACGTGTTGCAGGTAGAGAAGAGGCAGTCTCAACCATATCTGGCTGCTTCTCTGGGGCTACAGGAGCCAGAAGGAAGGGCATAGAATTATTCAAGCTTGTAAAGAAAACTTAACTATGAACTCTGTCAAGCAAAATATTGCTCATGAATGACGGAGGAATCAGACATTCTCAGGAATAAAGGCGAACCAATAGAACATGTTGCTGCCAGAAGTTCTCTAGGCACAGTGGAAGCAATCAGGAGAAAACCGATTTCCAGACCGTTGGGGATCACAGTGGAATGGCTAAAGAGTAGCAGCTGACCACCTGTGGCAGATAGAATTTGACTTGACTGTCCCCCCAGTTTCGTATGTTGAAGTTTAAATTCCATTGTAGGGTACAGAGAAGTGGGGATGTTAATCCAACTGTGGTGGATAGAGGTAAAGCCTGGGAAAGTGACGGGGCTTAGATAAGGTCACCAGGAAAGAGTCCCCAAACCTGGACCTTGATGGCCTTCTGAGAAGAGGTTTATTAGTTACTTTCCTATTGCTGTGATAAAACACTGTGACCAAGGCAATTATTGAAGGAAGAGTTTATTTGAGCTTATGGTTCCAGAGGGTTGATTCCATCATGGTGGGGAGGCATAGCAACAAGTAGCTAGCGTGATGGCAGGAGCAGGAAGCTGAGAGCTCATCTTCACAATCACAAGGCAGAGAGCAGACTGTGAGTAGGGCAAGGAGGTGAGCTCTCAGATCCAGCCCCTGGTAACAGACTTCTTCCAGCAAGGCCACCTTTCTGAACTTCCCCAAACACCACCAACAACTAGGGAAGCAGATATTCAAATGCCAGAACATATGGGGCACGCCTTTCACTTATAGCACCACATTTCCCTTTCTGGTCCACAGGCCTCATGACCACACAATGCAAAAATGTATTTAGTTCAGCCTCAAAAGTCCCCATAGTTTTTCACAGTTTCAACACTTTTTTTTTTAAGTCCAAAGCCTCTTCTGAGACCCAAGACAATCATAAATAAAAGGGCAAATTATATACATCCAACATATAATGGCACAGGCTATACATTACCATTCTAAAGAGGAGGGTTTGGGGCAATGTGAGGAAATACTGGACGAAAGCAAGACCGGAACTCGGTAGGGCAAACACAAATCCTGTAGCTCCATGTCTGGTGTCGAGGGCTTAGATGGCCCCGCCCTCCAGCTTTGCTGCCTATAGCATACCTCTCCCCTCTTTGTCAGGTAGCCCTTGGCTCTGGCAGCCCCAACATCTTAGGGTCCTCAACATAAGTTTCACGTTTGCAGCTTCACCAGGCAGTTGACCTTGGCCTTCCCACCAGGACTTCAGTGCCACATACTGCCTGGTGTAGATGGCTGAAACCACAGAGGAAGAATCCATGACCTTTCAGTCTTACATCCTTCAAAAGTCAGCACCTCCTGGAGGACACTGCCAAGTTCAATAACCAGCTTGGGACGAACTTTGAATTACATTTGCAGTGGCTTAAAAAAAAAATGTGTGCATGGGTGTTTTGTCTGCATGCACATTTGTGCGCCACAGGTATTCCTGGTGCCCTGGGAGGCTAGAGGAGGACATTGGATCCTCTGAAACTGGATGGTTGTGAGCCGTGTAGGTGCTGGGATTGAACCCAGTTTCTCTAGAAGAATATCCAATACTGTTAACCACTGAACCAGTTCTCCAGCCCTTTATTACTTTTTTTTTTTTTAAGATTCATTAATTATACGGTGTTCTACCTGTATGTCTGCCTGTAGGCCAGAAGAGGGCGCCAGAACTCATTGTGAGCCTCCATATGGTTGCTGGGAATTGAACTTGGGACCTCTAGGAAGAGCAGCCAGTGCTCTTAACCACTGAGCCATCTCTCCAGCCCCCTTTATTACTTTCTAGGAGCAGAAAAGCCTTTTGCTTTCACAGTGTGAAAGCTTAGCTGGTGGAGTCATCCCTAGTGCACCCTTCACTTTGTTCTCCTGCAGATCAGGCCTCTCCTGGACGCCACTTACCTCCTGACAATGCCTGTCTGTAACATTAGGCATCCTAACAGTCTTTTTCCATTTGAAACTATACATTATGCATTTCTTTCTACTCCGCTCATTTTTTTTTCATTGTAGATCTGCATAAGTGTTACAATCAACCACAGGTTCCATGTTGTGCTGTCTTGAAATGTCCTCTGTCAAAGAAATTGTTCTTTACTTTTAAAGTTACCCCTGAGCTGGGCCTTTGCAGTCTGTTTTCTCACAGCACTACTACCTGGAAAGGTTCCTACTGTGCCTGCCCGAACGGTCCCACCAACGGGGGACATCCCCCACCCGCACCCCCGCCACTTAAATCACAAGAGGCCAGCATATGTGTTTGCACATACACGACTGTGTTCTCATTGCTATGACCAAAAACTTGGCAGGAACAGGAAAAGGCTCTGTTTTGGCCCCTGGTTTTAGGGGTTTGGGTGTATATGTGCTTGATCCATGGATTCAGAAAGACCACTATGGCAGCAAAGGTATGTGGTAGAGGAAATTGTTCACCTTTTGTTGACCAGAAAATAGAGGCAGGAGAAAGAAGGAAGGGTCCAAGGACCTATGCCCCTAGTGATCTTCCACCTTTTTCCTACATCCTAGTTTGCAGCACCTCCCCAAATAGTACCCCCACCTGGGGACCAAATATTCAAACAGGAGGGGGTGGGGAACATTGCACGTCCAAACCATAACAGAAGCGCTCGTTGCCTATTGCCAAGTGATGTCAATGCTACTTCAGGATTCTGCTGGCCAGAAGACCATTTGATGCAATGTCTTGCCCTTCAGCCTCCAGGTTCATAAGCCAAACTGATACAGACTTCACTCAAATGAGTTTCTGTCATTGGCAACAGAATTGCACCCCATCTTCATGTGATTGCTTAATTATTTGATAATTGAAGCAAAAATGTGGACACTGGGGGTGATGAAGGGGATGAGTGGGCGGGGTATAAGACTAATGGAGCTTGGTGAATTTGATTGGAATACACTATGTACATGTAAGAGATTAATGAAACATAATAGATGCTAATAAAAAGTTTAAATTGTGTGTGTGTGTGTACATGCAAGCATGTGAGGCAGTCAGAGGGCATCTTTCAGGACTAAGTTCTCTCACTGTGGTCATGGGGAATGAACTTGGGCCATCTAGCTTGGTGTTTGGTGCCTTTACCTGCTGAACAACCTCACTGACCCAAAAATGTTAAAAAAAAAAAAAATTAACACCAAGTAGTTGTTCCTATGGAAAATAGTTACAGTTATAGTTAAAAGGCAGTTAAATTGAGCTTTTTGTCCTGCATGTGGGCAAACGCTAACATTGGTAGGCAGCTCCATCACTCGTGAATACGGTTGATATGTAGAGTGGCCCCTAACAGTGGTGATCGGCCCAAAGACATTACAAAGTAGAACTCTAGAAAGTGCTGGCTGTGTGATGTTCTGCTCCAAGCTGAAACTTGAAATGTAAGAACATAGTGGACAATGGGCAAGGATGGGAAAGGTGCGTCATGGAAGCATGAAAATAACCAGGAGGGGGCTGGTGAGATGGTGCAGTGGGCAGAAGTACTTGTCTCGCAAAACTGATGGCTTGAGTTTGATCCCTGAAACTAACACAAAAGGCTGGATGTGGTACCATGCATCTGTAACCCTAGGGATAAAATGGGAGGTGGAGACAGGAGAGTCATCTGGAAACTCCCGGACCAGCTACAGTGGAGTACACAACACAGAAACAGACCAGAGAGGTGCTGACTTCACAAGGTTGAAAGCAAGAACTAACTCCTGAAAGTTGTCCTCTGATTTTCATAGGTGTAGATACACACACACAAACCAGGAGTGACTGGTTGTACCAGCAACAACCAGAAATGTTTTTGTCCATGTCACCATGGCTGTCATCTTAAGGGCTCTTAAGGCCACTCTTAACCACTGAGCCATCTCTACAGGCCTGTTCCAGATGGTTTTGCTGACAGGAAGTTCAAATATGGGGGCTGGAGAGATGGCACAGAGGTTAGGAGCACTGGTTTCTCTTCCAGAGGTCCTGAGTTCAATTCCCAGCAACCACATGATGGTTCACAACTATCTATAATGAGATCTGGTGCCCTCTTTTGGGCAGAACACTGTATACATAATAAATGCATCTCTCTCTCTCTCTCTCTCTCTCTCTCTCTCTCTCTCTCTCTCTCTCTCTCTCTCCCCTCTCTCTTTTGGTTTTGTTTTGGTTTTTCAAGACAGGGTTTCTCTGGGTTGGTTTGGTGTCTGTTCTGGATCTTGCTTTGTAGACCAGGCTGACCTGGAACTCACAGAGATCTGCTTGCCTCTGTGTCTCGAGTGCTGAGATCAAAGGCATGCGCCACTGCCGCCTGGCAACAAATACATCTTTAAAAAAAGTGGTGCAGGCCGGGCAGTGGTGGCGCACGCCTTTAATCCCAGCACTCAGGAGGCAGAGCAGGCGGATCTCTGTGAGTTCAAGGCAGCCTGGCTACAAGTGAGTTCAGGAAAGGCGCAAAGCTACACAGAGAAACCCTGTCTCGAAAAACCAAAGAAAACAAAAAAAAAACAAAAAAAAAAAAGTAGTGCATAGGAATATGTGCAAGCAAAAAAGCACCCATATAAACACACACACACACACACACACACAAAGTTCAAACATGTAATGAACAATTACAGTCAAGAAAGCTGGAAGGGGACACTGAATTCGTTTCATAAGGACAGCATCAAACTTGTGATCTCAAAGGGTAACGATGTGAGGTGAAGAACTGATGACCTCTTTAAGTGAGCGCAGATGACAAAATCCTAAAGAAAATACTAACGAATTGAGAGAGAATGAAGTTTTAAAAAGTTATAAAAAGGGACATACGGGAGGTGGTGGTGCACTCCTTTAATCCCAGCACTCAGGAGGCAGAGGCATGTGGATCTCTGTGAATTCAAGGCCAGCCTGGTCTACTCATTGAGTTCCAGGACAGCCAGGACTGTTATACAAAGAAACCCTGTCTTGAAAAAGAAAAAAAAAAAAGTAGGGGGTGGGGTAAGACATAATCAAATTGAATTGATCCCGAGAATGCAAATAATAAAAATAATTCAGGACTGGGAATGTGGCTCAGATGGTAGAGTATGCGTGGAATCATGGGTTTCATCTCCAGCACTACTTAAACTAGGAATTTGGTGTATGCCTGTAATCCCAGCACCTAGGAGATGGAAGCAGGAGGATCAGAAGTTCAAGGTCATCTTCAGCTACATAATAGGTTTGAGGCTAGTTTATAATCCATGAAACCCTGACTGGGAAAAAAAAAAAAAAAACTTTTTTAAAATTTAAAAGTTGGAGAAAAAACATGATTCCGTAGATGCTGGCAGCATTTGGTGAAATTGACATGAATAAACTTCCAGGTAATTAGAAATAGAAGGGAACTGAGATAAGTTAGATCTACAAAACTTTCTCAGAAGTGTATTTGCTAAAGTAGCCAGCAACAGTCCTCACTGCATGCAAACCCATGGAATGCAGTGGAGTGTGTCCAGCCACTTGCAGCCCTTGAGTTGAAGAGACCTGGCAGCCACTTCACATCCATCAGAACAGGTGCATTAAAACCCCAGAGAATGGGGTTGCAAGGAAGACATCTTCTGACTGGAACTCTCCAGTACTGCTGCAGCCTGCTGGATCTGCCCTTAGCCTCCTACTCTGCAGTCTAAATCAGCATCTTTGGAGGCGGGAGCTGAGGAGCTGAGGAGGGATCTGCCTGCCCTGGTCCTCCTCTGGGGCTGCATTGGTCACAGCCCTCAGTAGGGATGGAACATACAATGTGGGTTTGTTTGCTCACCTGTTGGGATATAGGTTGCTTTTGTCTTTTTTTTTTTTTTTCTGCGAAGAAGTCCTCTCCAGAGTAGGAAACATAGGCACCAGGGTTGTGACCATTGTTAGGGCTCTTGTCTAGCAGCCCTGTACCACTTGAATCAGTTCACAGCTACAGGAAACCAAAAACCACAGGATCACCTTGACCTCTAGCAACTCACTTCGGAAAAACTGAAGTGAAACCTGGAATTGAACAGATACCTGCACAGCCATCTTTTGTTTGTTTGATTTGGTCTTGGGAGATGGAACCCAGGGCCTCACAAACTACTTTAGTGCTCTGTCACAGAGCCATGCCTACCCCTGTGTCCATTTTCTCAGTAGCATTATTCACAAATAGCCCAAAGATGAAAACAACACAGATGTCTGTCAGAAAAAGACACAATGTGACCTGACACACCGAAGAATATGAATCAACCTTCGGAACCGATGGCTCACCATCTCATAGGTGAGCCATGCACAGAAGAGTAAGGAGTGAGTCTACTTACAGGAGGCAGGCAGCATGACAGACTTGGTGCACCTGAGTTGCCATGTGTGTTTCATTGTGGGACAGATCAGCCATCTGAGGAGGGGATGGCAGAATGAGGAGAAGGACAGATTGTTCTGTCCCTTGGCTGCTGTAGTACAGCCTTGTGGAGGAGGGCAAATGTTTTCCTCCTAAATCTGATGAGGTCTTAATGACCTCCTAGCCTCTAACACTTAGGAGTCGACACTGGATTTACACCTTTCTTTCTCTCTCTCTCTCTCTCTCTCTCTCTCTCTCTCTCTCTCTCTCTCTCTCTCTCTCTCTCCTCCTTTTTAAAAAATGCATGTGTGTGGTATAGAATGCTTATGATGTGCAGAGGACAACTTCTGGGAGTCAGTTCAAATTCAAGTCATCAGGCTTGGAAGCAAGCACTTTAGCCACTGACCTTCTCACCAGCCCTACACTGGGTTTATATCTTAACATAAATATGGAACTTTTAAATTATGTTTGAGCCAAAATATAGTAAGACCATCTAAATTTATTCTGTTTAACTCCCTGCATTGCATATATTTTAAAGACCCTCAAAAATCAGGAAAGGGCGTTTTCAAGTGTCTTCCAAGAAGTATGTCATCTCAACCAGTAAACAGATTTTTGGCAAAATTAACTCAGATTCATTCATTTATTGTTTCATATTTTTGTGACATATATTTATGTGGGTTGTGGGAGACACTTCCAGATGTTCAGCTAAGATTGAGTGAAAGATGAGTGTCTTAAGGTTTCTATTTAACGGGGACTATTGGGGTCCAGCCCCTTGATAGTCTTCCTCAGGGTCTGAAAAGAATCTACAACCAGCTGATAATCTAATCTTAGATGATAAGAAATGAATCTTACATACAAAACTCTCTAGTCCATACACTATTCTTCTGAGTCAGTTCTCTCTCTACACAGCTTCTATTCTGTTCTCATGCCTAACTCCTTTTTTGCCTGATTTCTCTCTACATTTATCTACTGTCCCTCTAAGTTCTATCTTAAGTCTCTCATCTTAGTTCCACCTCATCTAGGTTCTCATCCATCTAGTTCTTTCTCATATTAGCTCCTCTCCCATCTCCTTCTTTCCCATCTTGTTCTTCCCCATCTGGCTCTTCCTCATCTTCCATCTCTAGTTCCTCTAGTACTCTCTTCTAGCCCTTCAATCTAGTTCTTCCCATCTAGTTCATTCCTCTCCAGTTCTTACCTATCTAGTTCTTCCATTATCTTTTCTCTTCTGTCTCATCCTTCCAAGTCTCTGAGGTTTATAGTTATATACCCATGCAATAGCAATGCTCTGGCTAAGGCAAGGTCACCAGGCTTGAATTCCCTCAGGGTCAAAAGGAGGGGCAATAAGATCCACACGAAGGAGCAGTAATTGCCAACCATCATCTGCAATCCAAAAGGGAAGTGACTGTGAGGAATAGAATCAACAGAGGACTAAATTAGGTTACTATCTGAGCAAAGGGGATTTTATGTGCTCAAACTATATTCTTAGTTAGTGGTTAAAGTGTTAGGAGTCTATTAGTGATGAGTGAAAATAAAACTGCCTTATTTTCCTTGACCCCTTACCTGTCCAAGCTATCATGACTACTGCTTTCTGGCAGGGCTGAAGAGTGTACTCAGTGGCTGGGCAGCCTGAGTCAGCTGGATGTACCTGTAAGTAAAGAACCTTTAGTTCTGAGTTAATAGTTAAAGGTAGATATAAAACTAGAGATAAGACTTTGGGAAGGGAGAATGTTAAGCTTAATTAGCACATCTGCCAGGCCTTCTTAAACAGGTAGTCTGGATGCTTAAGCCTGTTTTTAGAGAGTACAGAGGTATCTTTGATAAGATACTTTCGTCTGTCCCAAGATGGTCCTGACTGGATGCTGCTAATGATGATAATGACAGAAGGGCCTGAAATTAGGGATCCTGGCTGTGTTACTGCACAGAAGGTTATCTAAATATTCCTTAGAGGGGAAATGGTGCCCAAATAAATGATGGAAAAGCTACAATAGCACATGAGAAATGCACAGCAGGAAACAGCCAGTGATCAAAAGCCAGTATCACCAAGACTCCTTGAGCCTCAGCTTGACCTCTGGAAGGCCCTTGGCTTCTTCCAGGTGTAGCTTTGTCATAGTCAGCGGAAATCCCACTGCATGTTATTGCAACTTGCAGCATCTATCGCTGTGAAGAGACGCCATGACCATGGCAACTCTTTTTTTTTTCTTTCTTCTTTTTTTGGTTTTACGAGAAAGGGTTTCTCTGTGTAGCTTTGCGCCCCTGGAACTCACTCTGTAGACCAGGCTGGCCTACAGATCTGCCTGCCTCTGCCTCCCAGTGCTGGCATTAAAAGGGTGCACCACCACTGCCCAGCGACCATGGCAACTGTTACAAAGAAAAGCATTTAACTGGGGCTGCCTTACAGGCTCAGAGGTTTAGTCCACTCATCATGGCAGGAAGCATGGCAGTGTGCAGGCGGACATGCTGTTGGAGAGGTAGCTGAGAGTGCTACATCTAGATTGGCAGGAAGTAGGAAGAGAGTGACACTGGGCTTGGCTTGAACATTTGAAACCTCAAAGCCCACCCCCAGTGATACCTTCTCCAACAAGGCCACACCTACCCCCAACTAGGCCACACCTCTTAATAGTGCCACTCTCTACGAGTCTATGAGGGCCATTTTTATTGAAACCACCACAGTGAGCCAAAGCAAGTACTGCTACTCCTTGCGTTGGAGAGTAGTCGGTCCAGTGTCCAGTGGTGGGGCAGTGCAGACCACTGTCCTCTGGCTTTGACATAGCCCTTGAGTTCTTCAACTGTCAGCATTGTGATTACCAGGAGACCTGAACAAGAAGACTAGATCCTCAACTTTCAGTTCCTGAGGCAGGGAGGGAGGGGCTCAGGAGGCCCCACCCCTGTGAGGATTTATAGGCAGTAAATTATTGCTAAGGGGAGTGTCTAGTGCAGCCCCGCCCCTTCTGAGGATTTATAATCTGTTACAGATTGCTGACGGCAGTTTTGGCTTATCCTCTGAAGACATAATAGTGATAGTGTCACAGCTTCTGAGTTGCCTGCACTCATGTAACCCCACTTTAAACCACCGTGTCACTGAAGTGGACTTGGAGGAAATAGTTCGGCCTGTCTGTCATTGGCATCCTCTCTGGAATGAATCGACAGACATATGTTCATCTCCCTGGGAAAAGCCGCACAACAGATGACAATGGACCGAGAGGCAGGATCCTTGGGGACAGGACAGGCTCTGTAGAGTGGGGAGAGCAAGGTCTTTGGCTCCTGCAGAGCCTTGTGGAGGGAGGATGGAGATCGGGAAGCATTGGGTAGGATGAAGGCTGTTGCCACTCACCCGGGAGTGGGGATGCTTGGTATATCTGAGTTATTTTGTGGGTAACTGGACTGAAGGGGAAGGAAGCTGCCACAGAGCTGGCGGGCTCTCGTGCCAATCCCGAACAGATGGAGGAATCCATCACAGAGACAGAAACACTGGCAGATGACCAGGGCTGCAGGGGGAAGCACATGCTTGGTCGGGGGCAAAATGATCCTGAAGTAGGTAGTGGCGATTATGTAACGCTACTGTTTAATGAATCACCCATCCCAAAATGTTGAAGCTCACAAAAAAGAAAAAAAAAAAAAAAAAAAAAAACACTTCGGAGATGGCTTCATTTTAATTCATGCAGAACTTTTGCATCTTTTTAACAGCAGCATAACAATGTACAATAACCTCACAAGCTTTGTCATGGTTACTGAGCACCCACCCAGTGTTTCTTGATTTATGCGTTTTTGCCAAGAAAGCAATGCAAACACATACATGGCTGTGTTGGCTTGTGTGCAAAAAGATGCAGGGCTGCAATAGCCATTGCAGTACTCATGATGGCTGGTCAGTGAGGATCACTAGAAAAGGCAAGCTTTGCATTCAGACTTTAAAGAGGATTTTTATTAATTGATTTCCA
This sequence comes from Peromyscus leucopus, assembly GCF_004664715.2. Taxonomy (NCBI): domain Eukaryota; kingdom Metazoa; phylum Chordata; class Mammalia; order Rodentia; family Cricetidae; genus Peromyscus; species Peromyscus leucopus. The sequence goes on from NC_051082.1 coordinate 41,504,967, forward strand.
TAGAGATGCCAGGTATGAAGCCCTGCCTCCCACACCCTTGCCAAACCATATCATCAGGTTCTTGGATGTGTGTGTACACCCATGCCATGGTGTGTCTCTGTGGGTCAGAGGGCAATTTACAGGGGTTGGTTCTCTCCTTGAATGCCAAGGATCAAACTCAAATGGCCAGGCTTGGAGGCAGATGCCTTTATGTACTGAGACATCTTCTCACCAGGTCGCCATGTCTGTGGCTTTTTTTTTTTTTTTCTTAAGTAAACTCAGATCCTTATGCTTGCAAGGCAAACACTTTATTGACTGATCCATCTTCCCAGCCTGTTTTTTTTTTAATTTTTTTCCTTTTATTTTATTTTACAATACCATTCAGTTCTACATATCAGCCACGAGTTCCCCTGTTCCCCCTCACACCCCTCTCCTTCCCCCCAGCCCACCCCCATTCCCACCTCCTCCAGGGCAAAGCCTCCCCGAGGACTGCGATCAACCTGGTAGACTCAGTCCAGGCAGGTCCAGTCCCTTCCTCCCAGACTGAGCCAAGTGTCCCTGCATAAGCTCTGGGTTTCAAACAGCCAACTCATGCAATGAGCACAGGACTTGGTCCCACTGCCTAGTTGCCTCCCAAACTGATCAAGCCAATCAACTGTCTCACCTATTCAGAGGCCTGATCCAGCTGGGGGCCCCTCAGCCTTTGGTTCATAGTTCATGTGTTTCCATTCATTTGGCTATTTTTTTTTCAATAATTGAGTAAAACTGAAATTTATTATAAGTCACAGTCGTCCTAGGGACCTCCATGATATATATATATATATATATATATAGCCTCCATGGTTCTATGGGTTGTGGTCTGATTGTTCTTTATTTTATATCTAGAATCCACTTATGAGTGAGTACATACCATGACTGTCTTTCTGGGTTTGGGTTACCTCACTCAGGATGATTTTTTCTAGTTCCATCCATTTGCCTGCAAATTTCATGCTTTCATTGTTTTTCTCTGCTAATTAGTACTCCATTGTGTATATGTACCACATTTTTTTTTCATTCATTCTTCCGTTGACGGGCATCTAGGTTGTTTCCAGATTCTGGCTATTACAAATAGTGCTGCTATGAACATAGCTGAGCAAGTATCTTTATGGTATGAATCAGCATTCCTTGGGTATATGCCCAAGAATGGGATGACTGGGTCTTGAGGTAGTTCGATTCCTAATTTTCTGAGAAACTGCCATACTGATTTCCACAGTGGTTGTACAAGTTTACATTCCCACCAACAGTGGAGGAGTGTTCCCTTTGCTCCGCATCATCTCCAACATTGACTGTCATTGGTGTTTTTGATCATATCCATTCTGACAGGTGTAAGGTGGTATCTCAGAGTCGTTTTGATTTGCATTTCTCTGATGATTAAGGATGTTGAGCATTTCTTTAAAGGTCTTTCAGCCATTTGTGATTCTTGTTTTGTGAATTCTCTGTTTAGCTCTTTAGCCCATTTTTTAATTGGACTCTTCAGTATTTTGATGTGTAGTTTCTATTTTGATCCATCTTCTGAGCCTGTTTTTAAATGATTTTTTTTCCTCATTTAATAGGTGAAGATGATGTCTCTGCACATACTGCTCTTGCAGAGGGCTTGAGTTCCCCAGGCCCCACATCAGGAAGCTCACAACTGCCTGTTAACTCTAGATCCAGGGGATATGGCCTCTGTGGGCACTGCACATGCACACACAAGCACACACACAATTTAGAAAATACAAATAACTAATACAAATACAAAAAAATACATTTAAGACAAGGTTTCTCTGTGTAATAGCTCTGGCTGTCCTGGAACTCACTCTGTAGACCAGGCTGGCCTCGAACTCAGAGATCTTCCTGCCTCTGTCTCGTGAGTGCTGGGACTAAAGGCATGTACCACCACAGTCCGGCAAATAAAATATTTTTTTTTTAAAAAATGGTGTCTTTGCAGATTTCATCTGTGTTTTTCTCATGTTCAGGAAGTTTGAAGATCTTTCTACGGAAATAACCCCTTTGAATGATGTATATTTTACATGTAGGTATATAAAAACATTTTTTTTTTTGAGAGAGAATATCTTATATAACCCAGGCTGGCCTTGCATGCACACTCCTGCTGTTTCTATTTCTGTTATAGGCATGAGACACCATGCCTAGCAACATAGTTTTCTTTGCTTTGTCTTTTGAATGTTTGGAGGTTTGGTTTGTTTTAACTCATGATCTCACTCTGGCTCACATTGGTCTCCAACTTATGATCCTTCTCTCCACCCTCAGAGTGCTGGGATTACAGACACGTGCCACCATACTCTGAGTGGATGTGACTCCTTCCTTCCCTCCCTCCCTCCCTCCTCCTCTCTCTCTGGGGGGAGGTCAGAGTTTCTTTGTGTAACAGTTGCCCTAGAACTTGCTCTGTAGACCAGGCTGGCCTTGAACTCACAGAGATCCACCTGCCTCTGCCCTCCCAAGTGCTGGGACTAAGGGCATGTGACATCACTGCCTGGCGGATGTAATTCCTTTTTAATGCATAAGACTTTTTACTTTAATATACAAGATTACCAAGTGTTACACTTGGGACTTCTGTAATATGTTTAGACATTCTTAGTGCAATATTATGAATTTTCTTCATCTTGTGACTTTTATAATTTAAAGATTATTTAAATTTTTGATTCACCTGAATTCTATCTGGGGAAGGAGGACATAGGGATCCCATTTAATGTTAATAGCTTTTTTAGTTGCTTTCAAACTATATGTTGAATTTCTATTTTTTTTATTAGTCTTTTTTTTAGTGCAGGAGAAGGACCTTGCACATGCTAGGTCATTGTTCTACCACTGAGCCACACCTCAGCTCCTCACTGGGGATTCTAGGCAGGGGCTCTACCACTGAGCCACACCCCAGCCCTCACTGATTCTAGCACTCTACCACCACCCCCAGCCCCTCACTGGGGATTCTAGGCAGGTGTTCTACCACTGAGCCACACCTCAGCTCCTCACTGGGGGATTCTAGGCAGGTGCTCCACCACTGAGCCACACCCCAGCCCCTCACTGGGGGATTCTAGGCAGGGGCTCCACCACTGAGCCACACCCAGCCCCTCACTGGGGGATTCTAGGTAGGCTCCATTCCCAGCAGCTTTCCTTCCTTGATTCCTCCTTTAAATTGGTTCTCTACAGCTGTGTAACATATGACTACAAATTAGTGGTGTGGAGCAGCACCTATGTCATGGTGTTGGAAGGCTGAAGTCCAGGCATAGCCTGGCAGGTCTTTTGAAGGCCCTATCACTGCCAGGTCAGGGTGCTCTCCTAGGCTGGGCCAGAAAAGGTGGGTTCGCATACATTGTTGTATCACTTCCTGGTAGTTAGAGCTGCCCTTTTTCTTTTGGTCGTCCCTGGAGACTGCCCCAGTCCCTTGCCATATTGACTGTCTGTGTACACCAGCTCACAGCAGGGCTGCTGGCATCTTTAAAACCATCCAGGGAGAGAGACCAGCCAGACTGACATCAGGACCCATGTAAGCTACCCATCCACACAGGGTGGATGTCTTACCACTTTGGTCGAGTAAAACCAAGTCCTGTCCACACTGAGAGGAAAGAACCCCAAGGCATGAACCCTTGGTGAGGGGGCTAGGATTGAGGCTGGGGGCTGGGACCAATGGGGACTCAGGTGGCTGGGTTTTTGTTTTTGGTTTTTTGAAACAGAGTTTTGGAGACCAGCCTGGCCTCAAGCTCAGAGATCCACCTGCCTTTGTCTCTGGAGTGCTGGGATTAAAGGCTCATGACTATCTTGAAGCCTGCCACTGTACACTAGGATTGACGTCTAGAAGTCTTCAGCAGACTCCACTTCTCAGATGAATGCAATAGGCAATGTAAAAAATTCAAATATGAAAGAGTGCAACTCCAGCAGAGTCTTATCTGCTCTCCTGCAGGAGTGTTTCTCACTAGTTCACATTTCTCAGAAGGTCTGCACCCAGCTAGGCCTGGGACTGAGGCCATGGTTCAACAGTAGAATCCCCCAGTGAGGGGCTGGGGTGTGGCTCAATGGTAGAACATCTGCCTAGAATCCCCCAGTGAGGGGCTGTGGTGTGGCTCAGTGGTAGAGCACCTGCCTAGAATCCTCCAGTGAGGGGCTGGGGTGTGGCTCAGTGGTAGAGCACCTTCCTAGAAACCCCCAGTGAGGGGCTGTGGTGTGGCTCAGTGGTAGAGTACTGCAGAATCAGTGAGGGGCTGTGGTGTGGCTCAGTGGTAGAGCATCTGCCTAGAATCCCCCAGTGAGGGGCTAGGGGTTTGGCTCTGATAGGAAACATGACCTTCCTGGAGTGTCAGGGTATCCTTCCCCGTATCCCCATCTGCTTATTCTCCTGCCTCAGTGTGAGCTTCTTTCCAGTGGCCTCATTTGCATACCCACCATCCTGTGTGTCTGGAGAAGAATCATGTGACTCCCAAGGAGTGGCCTGAGTTGTTAGTAGAACAGAAGCCACGTGACTGCCTTGGACTCAGGTTCTGAGAAATCTGTGGTTTACTAACAGAATGCACATAACACCTATTCCCTAGCCGCCACCACCACCACCACCACCGCTCTGAGCAACAAGCCGATTGCCAGTTTTCAGTGGCTTTCCATCTCTCACTGAGCCAGCTGATCGGGAGCTGGGAGCGCTGCTGCTGTCTCCCATCAAGAAACAGCTCCAGGAGCCAGGCATGGTGATGCTATCCCGCCACCCCGGAGACTGAGCACAGGAGGATCTTGAGTTTATGGTTAGACTGGGCTACACAGCGAAACCCTGCCTCCGAATATCCAAAATGGGTCTGGTGAGATAGCTCGGTGGCAAACCAGTTTACTGTACAAGCCTGAGTTCGATCCCTAGGACCCTGGAAGGAGACAGCCAAATTCTGAAAGCTGATCTCTCTGACCTCCACATGCACTCTTGCCACATGTATGCTTGAACACACACACACACACACACACACACACACACACACGTTAAAAAAAAAGTAGAAAGTGATAAAGATGCACAGGGTCCAACTCTGGCCTCCTCTTGAAAGTACCCCTATACGTTCAGAACATATACTTAAAATATCAAAATAAACAAAATGATATTGCATCCCTTTTTATTAGCCCAGAAGAGGTTTTTTTAAGTACCATTTAATGGGGTTCACATTTCTTTCCCGATATCACAATGCCAAAAATATGAAGTTTAGACTTTATATGTGGGGGTGGCTGGTTATTCTCTTTCAGTCTCTGAGTTTTGGGGTGTTCTCTGCACCTCCCCTCAGTTCACATCCCCTCCACTCACACCCTCTGACTTGGCATGAGCATTTCACAGCACCCTCCAGGTAAGGGCTCAGCCCAGGGAGTGTCAATCATCTCTTCCTGCTCCTTTGGGAGAGGCTCTGTTCAAGGCAACTCAGGGTAGAGATGGGGTCCACATGCACATTGTCATCTGCAGGACCCCTTGTCACAGAGCTGTGTTCCATAGTCTCTGCAGACCATGCTTTAATGAGTCATCTTTCTTTCTGAACTCTACAAAACTATGCAGAGTGAAGAAATGAGATCAGCTCTGTTATCTCAGTGACTTTTTTCTTTTGCGTTCCTATGGACTGTGGTGATATATTGCATACCCTAATAAAGCTTGCCTTGAGGATTAGAGGACAGAGCCAGCCACTAGATTAGACACAGAGGCCAGGCAGCAAACACCCTTAATCCCAGTTCTGGGAAGCACACATGCCTTTAATCCTAGGAAGTGACAGCAAGGTGGAGAAAGGTATATAAGGTGTGAGGAAACAGGAAATAAAGCAGTTCAGCTGAGATCCTTTTCGTGAGGACACAGAGGCTTTCAGTCTGAGAAAACAGGATCAGCTGAGGAGTTGGTGAGGTGAGGTTGGTTGTGGTTTGCTCTGCTTCTCTGATCTTTCAGCTTTCACCCCAATATCTGGATCTGTGTGGTTTTTTTAAATTATTATTATTGTAAGACCTTTTAAGATTTTCATTACAGCGGACTTTCCTAGGTAACCCAGGCTTGAGTTTCTTGTTTTACCACATGTACTTTTTTGGGGGGTGGTGGTGATGGTGGAGGTTTGGGGTGTGTGTCTCACTATGTAGCCCTGACTGGCCTAGAATTCCCATGTAGACCAGGCCTCCAACTCACAGCGATCCACCTGCCTCTCCATTATCAGTGCTTGGACTAAAGGCATATCTAATTACCTTGTTATTTGAGATTGGGCCTTGGCAGAAATCCCCAAGTAGGCTAGCATGACTGGCCAGGGAACTGCAGGCATCCACCTAGGTTCTCTTCCCAGCGCCACAGCAAGGGGACCAGAGGCAGCCTTGGGAGGAAAGCCTCAAAAAGTTGAGGTCCCTGAAAGAGGTTACTAGAGTATTCCAGAAATATCTGAGGCTGGCAGGAGCTGCCTTCACAGTGGGGCTCAGCAGAAGACATTGCTGTAAGCTCCAGGGACCGAGTTTCTGGTTGATTTCATATATCTTGATGGCCAGCCCCTGACCTAGAAGGTTCTGGTTGTATGTGATGGGACATTCACAGTTCAAGGGGACTTACATCTGAGGTGGCACACCCCAGAAGTCTGTTGGTGTGGCTGCCTTGTGATTTGAGGACTGTTCTTGAAGTTCGCTGCAGAGGGTCACCTCTCCTCTCCCAAGGAACACCACAAAGGGTAGTCTCTACAAGGAACCCCAGAAAACTTGGGGGAGGTGATCCCCAGTAGAGAAAACCCAGCCCTTATTGGAGCATGTGATGCATGCCTATAAACTTAGCACCTAAGAGGTAGAGGGAAAAATCAGGAGTTCAAGGCCATCCTTACTGCTTTCGAGGCAGCCTGGGTTAGTATTTTTAAAGCGGGGGGAGGGAGGAGCAGCCCTGGGGCATTCAACTCCACAGCCTGAGTACCAGAGTGAAAATGCCTCTTTTTTGCTGACTTTGCTCGCTGCTCCTTGCCGGAGCCAGGAGGAGCTGGGGCAGGAGAGAGAAGTGAGCAGTGATGTAGAAGGCAGGCAGGCTATCCCCGTCCATTGCTGCTTTCTAGCAATTCCAGGCAGTTTGAAGCACATGAGTTACTTATGGGACTTAAATTCTTGAAAAAAGACCCCTTCCTAATAGGTGTGCCCACGGTAAGTGTGTGACTGTCATGTGGACAGAGCTGGGAGGCAAGCTGGAGGGAAAGACTGGGGAAGTGGGAAAAAGCTGCGTCTTTATTTTATTACTTTTTTGTTTATTCTATCTTCTTGCTTTATTTTATTACTAGTTTAATTTTAGATTTCATTTTATTTAAGACAGAATCTCGTGTAGCCCCAGGCTGGCCTCAAACTTGCTATTGTAGGCAAAGATGGCCTTGAGTGGATCAATCCTCCTGTCTCAACATCCCAAGTGCTGGGATGGCAGGTGTGTGCCACCATGCCCTGTTTGTGCAGAGCTGGTGATGGGAACCTGAGCTTCGTGCATGCTAGACAAGCACACTACCAACTTTTAGAGCCCCATTTCAGGCCAGCAAGTCCTTATTGCGCCAGTTCGCCTTCACGTTTGAAGGAAGAGCTGTGACCACAGCCAGCCCTGCCTCCTGAGAGCACAAGCCAGGTGGAGGGCATGTGTGTCAGGAAAGGGTGGCCTGGTGAATGTGGCCAGAGGTAGCAGGCAGCTGAAGGATTGGAAATGTAGACAGGTGAGTCGGGGAACAAATGTGGAGAGCAGATGAGTTTAGGTAGGGGCAGATGAATGGAAGAACAGATGTGGAAAATAGGCATGTGTAGACAGGTGGGGAGGGGATAAGTGAATGGAAGAATAGATGTGGGGAGCAGGTGAGTGTGGACAAGTGAGTCAGGGGATGGGTGGTGGACAGGGGAGTATAGGCAGGCCAGTGAAGACTGGAGATGTCTTCTTCAACCTGTGAGCCCCATCCTTCCTCCTGTGCTTAGATCGCTTAGAAGATGGACTCTCTGTCGCCGCAGGAGCAGATGGCGCAGGACAGGATGCGTGGAGGCTAATTTTTGCTACAGGCCTTGGCTTTAGAGTGGGCAGGCACTGAATGCGACTTCCCCCTGAACTGAATGTGACAGTTCAGACAGAGCGGGGTGGTGTGCCCTGAACAGAGCATCTGGGCCCCAGAGGAGCTGCGCCAGCCAGGTCAGGAGGAGAGGTTTGGGGGTGGCAGAAGGTCTTGGCGGCAGTGCGGGGCCTCTGCGACGGGCCTCCCGTGTGTCGTCCCCATTCAGAGACAGCAGTGGGGCGGGCCCTGGGGAGGGCAGCGGTCGGTGGGCGACCCCGCGCGGGCGCGGTGCGCGGGGCCTGGCGGCCGGCGGCGCGCAGCGGGGGCGGGCGGAGGGCGGCGCCGCTGCAGTGCGGAGACCCGCTCGCCGTCCCCGCGTCCCCGCGTCCCTGCGTCCCCACGCAGCTGCCTCTGGCCTCAGGCACCGCGCATCTACAGGTACGCGGGCTGGGGTGGGGTCTGCCCAGGGACCTGGCCCTGCCCGGAGCTGGGTCTCGGCGGGAACTGGGGGACTCACGGGGACATGAGGGATTTGGGGAGCGGCAGGATGGGCCGCAGGGCCACCCGGGTGGGGGTGGGGGCTGCTGGTGTCCGAGGTGGAGCCAGGCCCTTGCGCAAGCGCCCAGGACAGGGTCAGGCGGGTGCTTTCACCGACAGAGTCTGGGGGCATCCTGCACCCACCACGATTTGGGGCGCCCAGCACCCATCACGAACTGGGGGCGTCTCCAATTGCTCATCCGGTGGGCCCAGGGCCCGGGGGCCGGGTCACGGGGTTGGGGGCGGGGAGAATTCCCATCCTGCAGAAGCTAGGTGTACCTCACTGGCATGGGGTCCTTTCAAACCCTGAGGCCTCTAGGCTGGGTGACTCCAATCCGTGTGGGGTAGGGCGGTGACCTGGACATTGTGACTCAACCCTGCGCAGGGCACACACTGACGCGTTCTAGAGCCTTCGAGCCTCTGTCACTGTCTTCCTAGCCCCCCCAGCTCTGTTCCATTGTTTTCCTTGCCCCCTTTCCTCATGAAACTAGCCACTCCAATCCTTTGACAGCACCTCCCCCCCCTCCCGCCCCACCTACCTCCGCTGAGGCCTTAGATCGTGACAACATCTATCTATATTGGTGCCCTTAAAAAGGGGGAGGGGGTGGATGAAAATGAAGCCATCCGTCAGCATGGTTCCCATGGTGGGGGCGACAAACTACCGACAACGTATTCCTCCTCAAATGTCTAAGAAATGGAGAGCGGACCGTATACAAATTGTACTTGATCTTTTTCCATCCCTGCAAGAATTTGTTAACAGGTAAGGAAGGAAGGGATGAACCCACTCATCAGAGAAAGACCTTTGACACACACAACTTCTGGTGTTATATACCCTTCACTGGGGTTAATCATTAGCAATACACTTTACACGCTGGGCAGGCCCTCTACCACTGATGTACAACCCTCTGGGTTTTTTTAAAAAATTAAATTGTGTGTGTGTATATGTGTGTGTATGTGTGCGTGCATGCGTATGCATATTCACATGCATGCGCAGATGCATATTATGCATGTGTGTGTATAGAAGGCCCATGGTTGGTGTTGGGTGCCTTCCTTGACCCCTCTTCACCTTATGTATTGAGGCAGGGTTCCTCCGTGAACTCAGAGCTCACTAATTCAGCCAGGCTAGGTAGTCAGCTTACTCCTGGGATCTCTTGTGCTCACCTCCCACATGCTGGGATTGTAGGCCACCAAGCCCACCTGGCATTTATGTGGGTGCTGGAGATCTGACCTCTTGCCCTCATGCATGGGCCACAAGTGTTTTACTCAATGAGCCACCCTCTCAGTGCCCCCCCCCCCCTTAAAGATATAGTTCTATGTAGACCCACTTAAAGTTCTATGTAGACCAGACTGGCCTCCAATTTGCTATGTAGCCAAGGCTAGCTTTAAAGTTCTTATCTTCATGCCTCTACATCCTGGGTCCTGCCTGTTGGGGTTACAGACAGACATCACCACAGAGGGTTTATTTGCTGCTGGGGATGAAACCTGCATGCTAGGCAAATACCCACCAACTAAGTCACATTCCCCAGCCTGTTTCCTTTGAGACAGGTTCTCACTAAGTTGTATAGGCTGGTCCTGGTCAGGCAAGCCTTGAACACACGCTCCTCCCACCCTAGTTTTCTGAGTAGTTGGGATGATAGGCCTGCACCACCAGGCCCAGCCCACGTGTACTTGATAAAGCACAGCAGCAGAACAGTCTGGCTTCCCCAGAAGCTGATTTTACTTTTTCCTTGACAGGACTGTAAAAGAAATTCTGACCATGGCCTCCCCATCATACTTCCATTCGGAGGACGAGGACTCCCTGAAGGGATGTGAGATGTACGTGCAGAAGCATGGCATCCAGCAGGTGCTCAAAGAATGCATCGTGCACCTCTGTGTTGCCAAGCCGGACCGGCCACTGCGGTTCCTTCGGGAGTATTTCGAGAAGATGGAGAAGGTCAGTGTCCTCAGTACCCTTGGTAGGTTCCCCGGGCAAAGCTGCTTCAGGTTCTCCCTTGGAATTCCAAGAGAGCGATGTCCCCCTGTCTCAGGATTTGTCAAGACCATGGGAAACAGCAGGGCAGGGGATGAGGCTCCATGGTAGAAAGCTTGCTTAGAATCACTCAGTTAGGGGATAGGGACATGAGTCAGTGGTAGAGCACTGCCTAGAATCCCCCAGTGAGGGGCTGGGTGTGGCTCAGTGGTAGAGCACCTGTCTAGAATCCCCCAGTGAGGGGCTGGGGTGTGGCTCAGTGGTGGAGCCCTGCCTAGAATCCCCCAGTGAGGGGCTGGGGTGTGGCTCAGTGGTAAAGCACCTGCCTAGAATCCCCCAGTGAGGGCTGGGTGTGGCTCAGTGGTAGAGCACCTGCCTAGAATCCCCCAGTGAGGGGCTGGGGTGTGGCTCAGTGGTAGAGCTCCTGCCTAGAATCCCCCAGTGAGGGGCTGGGGTGTGGCTCAGTGGTAGAGCACTTGCCCCCCATTCATGAGGCCCTGGGCTCCATCCCCAGTAATACAGTTGACCTGAGACTGGCCTTTCTTTGTTAGGCCTTGGGTTCATCTTTGAGCCCCAGAATCCCTCCTTCTATTTCTTTGAGGTTCACAATCTCAAGAACTCTCGTGGATGACGGTTCAGGAGTTATGAATCTGAGCCTAGTTAGTGGCCGTGGGGTTCACTGGCAGTTTTCAGGCTAGGCAGATGGGGATGAGGTCTGGTTATTTGTGCATGCCTTGAGAAGCTCTCACATTGTAGTCCAAATTGTGTGTGTATATATGTGTGTATATATATATTTTGCCTGGCTGAGGTATAACCATTTTGAGGCCTGGTGATCAACCAGCCTAGCCTGATCTTCAAGCCCCTAGATCCCAGCGAGGGAATGAAGAGTTGGCTCAACAGTTAAGAGCACCAGTTGCTCTTCCATAAGACCCGGGTTGGATTTCCAGCACCCACATGATGGTTTATAGCCATCTGTAACTCCACTCCCCTGATATCCAGTGCCCTTTTGGCCTCACAGGCACCAGGCACACACATTTCACCTGTGTGCATACATGAACACACACAGGCATACACATAGCCACACACTATATAAAAATAAATTAAAGACAAGTAGCTTTGATCATGCAGGTGATGTGGGTGTGTGTAATGTTGATCTGCATGCCTGCATCCAGGTCCATGATGATCTGCATGCCTGATTGGCAGTATGGATGGAGGAATACACCTCCAGACATGCTTGATGGGAGAAGCATATTTCTCTCCCTTCTTCCCTCTTCCTCCCTCCCTCTCTCCTCCTTTCCTCCCCTCCTTTCCTCCCTCCTTCCCTGCCTCCCTCTCTCTCTCCACCTCTCTTTCTCTGTGGTAGGTAATACTAGGTATCTCAGGCTGGCCTCAAACTTACAATCCTGCCTCAGTAGAGTGCAAGGGTTATAAGCACACATTACCTCACCTCTCTAGCCCTACTGTTCTGAGGACAGAGGCCCTCATGACTGGCTCCTCTGTGAATGGTACCCCTCAATGGTTCCCCAACTCCTCTTCTGGGTTCTTCCTCAGGCTGGGGTGGCTGGCCAGCAGGAGTCTTGGCATGAGTCCATTGCTGTATCCTGTTTTCCTCCCAGGCAGTGGCTCCATCTTTCCTTACTGTATCTCTCCACCCAGAGTATTGCTGAGGTCATTTAACCATCCCTTGTCCCAGTGTCTTGGAGACCAGATGAGAATGTGAGGAGCCTTGTATAAGCTGAGGCTTGCTTTTGAGCGCTTGTGAGCTATGTGGTGTTAAACACTTCTCATGGGCGCCTCCTGTAATCGCCTAGTTCTGACCCAAAGCAACTACTGCTACTATTGATTATTATGTATTTTTAATTTTTTAGGTTTATTCATTTTATGCGTATGAGTATTTTGCTTGTGTGCCTGTCTGTGTACCATGGGCATACATGGTGCCCATGGAGGTTAGGAGAGGGCATCAGTTATGAACAGTTGTAAGTCTCTAGATGTAGGTGCTGGGAATGAAACTCAGGTCCTGTGCAAGAATAAGCACTCTCAACTGCTGAACTATCTCAAGTCCATGTTGTGCATTTCTTGGAAACAGGGTCTTTCTATGTAGCTGAGGTTGGTCTCAAGTTTATGATCCTCCTGCTGTAGATCTTGAGTGCTGGGACTACAGACATGTACTACCGTGCCTGGCTCCAAAGAATGAACCTTGTTCTTCTGTTTAAGACAGTCCATCCATCATGAATGGAGGGGGACTCAGGGGCAGAGCCCAGTGGTTCCCTGGTATATAGCTGTGAAAAGCCTCGGCTCTACTCCCATTTCTGAAAACAAACTAGTCAATAGCACTTGGTAAATGAACATAACCTACCAAAAATGTTTTTTTTTTTTCTTTTTTAAGATTTCTTTCTTTTTTTTTTTGCCTTTTAATGAGTTGGTTTAATTAATTCAAAGTGATACAGAATTCAGAGTACAACAGAGATGAAACAGCTCTGGTAGGATTTCGGACTGAGTTTACTTTAAATTCACAGCTGAGGTAGGAATTGCTGAACACTAGAGACAATGAGCCATTGTATTATTATTATTATTATTTTTACAAAAGTTTATTACAATGTACAACAGGCTCCAGGGTAACACTTCATTCTAACTGTAGGTGGTAAAGATGTTATAGTAGGGAATCCAGATGTTTAGCAGGCTCCAGGGTAACACTTCATTCTAGCTGTAGGTGGTAAAGATGTTATGGCAGGGAATCCAGATGTTTAAATAGGAATGGAAGAGGCTCACCATCATCTCAGATATGAGGAACAGCTTACTTTTTGCCAGATTTCTTAATTCCACCTGTGGCCAGGGGTCCCTTGCCCGCGGCCTTGGCTTTTAGCTCCTCGAGTTTCTTCTGCTCCTCCTGTTTCTGCTTGAAAGCCTTATCTTCCTCGGCCATCTCCTTGGCCTGCTTCTTGGGCTGTTTCAGGGGCTTCTTTTTGCCACCTTCGTGGCCCAACATGGCGCCTACAGACAGCCCCTTCACCAGACTAAAGATTTATTTTTTTGCTATTGTTAACTATGTATGTGTCTGCATGTGTATGCCACATAAGTGAAGGTGGCCTTGGAGGCCAGAAGAGGGCACTGAATCTCCCAGGATTGGAGTTTCAGGTGTTGTGAGCCACCCAACCTGGGAGTTGGGAACAGAACTGTGGTCCTCTGTAAGAGCAGTAAGTGCTCTTAACCACGGAGCCAACTCCTCAAACACTTTAAAATATATTTTAAATTATTTAATTAATTTGTATTTGTGTGTGTGTGTAGTATGTGTGTGTGTGATGTGTTCATGTGCACCTATGCATACAGGTACCTATGATGTGTGCACCTGTGTGTGGAGGTCAGAGGTCCATGTTGGGTGTCTTTCTTAGTGTTTCTCTGATTTATTGCTTTGTGACAGCATTTCTCACTCGACCCGGAGTTTACCCATTCAGCTAGGCTCTTTGGCTCTTGAGCTCCAGAGGTTTGCCTGTCTCTGCCTCCTTAGTGCCGGGGTTACAGATGTGCTGGGGATCTCAGGTTCTCATGCTTAAGCTATAAGCTTTTACTGACTGGGCCATCTTCCCAGCACCCCCAAAAACATTTAAAAATAATTCATGAACCTGGCTTGGCACATGCCTGTCATCCTGGCACTCGGGAGGCTGAGGCAGGAGGACCAGAAAACTTAAGGTCAGTCTGGGCTACGAAGGGAGACTCTGTTATGAAAACATCATAAACTCAAACCAAAACAGAAAAACAAATAAAATCATCCATGCCTATAAAAGAAAAAAAATTAAGTTCAGAACTAGAGAGAAGATACAAAGCCCTCTAAAGTCTGCCACCTCCACCCCAGGTGTTATTTAATCTTATTGTTCATGTGTGTGTTTGTTATGGTGTATATGTGCTCACATGTACACATGTGCTCTCCAACAGATGTAGGGTGTCCTCCATCACTCTCTACTTTAGAGCCATGAATTCCACTCTCCCTGGAGCTAGCAAGCCCCAGAACTGGGGTTACAGGGGTGTCCATAGTCACACCCAGCTAGTTTGGTTTTTTTGTTTTTGAAGATCTGGTTTCTCTGTGTAGCCTTGGCTGTCCTGGTACTTGATTTGTAGACCAGGTTGGTCTTGAACTCAGAGATCCACCTGCCTCTGCCCTCTGAGTTCTGGGTTTAAAGTTGTGAACCTCCATATCCAGCAACACCCAGCTTTTTATGTGGGTGGTAGGGATTCAAACTCAGAATCCAGTGCTTTCAAAGCTAACGTCTTACCGATGGAGCCACGCCCACGCCCTCCCCACGCCCATTCTCTCTTGTGCTATTTAAAAACAGTCTTTAGATGTGTGTGGCCATGTGGCAGTGGCAGTTTTATATTTTGTGTGTTTTTCTACTTGTCATCTGTTCTGTGGGGACATCCCTTCCAATAATTGCTCAGTCTGTGATTGCTCAGTATTCTGTGTGTGTGAGTGTGAGTGTGTGTGTGTGTGTGTGTGTGTGTGTGTGTGTGTGCCTATGCAGATGTGGAGGGGAAGCTAATCATATCACATCCAAGAGCAGAGAGAAAGTGAATGCATGCACGTTTAATGCTCAGCTAGCTTTCTTTACTCTTTTTGGGTTTTTATGGGGCTACAGGTTCTCACTATATAGTCCTGGCTGGCCTGGAACTCCACTGTAGACCAGACTGAACTTGCAGACATCTCTTTCCTCTGCCTGCTAAGTACTAGGATTCAAGGCTTGTGCCATCAGGCCGCCTGGCTTCTCTACTGATCTAAATCAGCAGTTCCCAACCCATGGGGACCCGTTAGGGAAGAGCTGAAGGACTCTTTCACAGGGGTCACCTAAGACAATGGGAAAACAGGTATTTACATTACTAATTCATAACAGTAGCGAAACTACAGTTATGAAGAAGCAATGAAAATAATTCTATGGTTGGGGGTCACCACAGCATGAGGAACTGTATTAAAGGGCCATGGCATTAGGAAGGTTGAGAACCACTGACCTAAACTGAGAGAATGGTACCACCCACAGTGGGTGTGTCTTTCCCTGCCTAAATTGGGGAAATCAAGACAGTTCTTCACTGACACACCCACAGCCCAACCTGATCAGGACAATTCCTCATTGAGACTTTTCCCCCCAGGTGATTCTAAGCTATGTCAAGTCAGTAGTTAAAACCAAGCAGCTGTGTAGGTTATGGGCTATCACTTGGGTTTACCAGGCACCAAGTGCCTTTACCCAGTGAGCCATCTTGCTGGCCTCAAATTTCATTCACTATAAAAAAAAATAATTTTCACTTGTTTATTTTTATTTATGTGTATTGTGTATGTTTGTGGGTGTGTATGCATATGGGTGTGGGTGTCTATGGGGGCCAGAGGAGGGTGTCAAATGCCCTGGTGCTATAAAGTTAAAGGCAGTTGTGAGCCACCTGATGTGGGTGTTGGGAACTAAATTCCAGTCCTCCTGAAGAGCAGTGAGGGAGGCCATCTGAGCATCTCTCCACACGCCTCCCCATATTTAATTCTTGATATGGATAATTAGTGCCTTTTTGTTGTTATTAATCAGCTTGTCTAGAAGATGATCAGTTCTAATGAGTTTTTTTCCTTTTAAAGTTTATTTTATGTGTACAAGTGTTTTGCCTGCCTATATGTCTGTGTACCACATGCGTGCCAAGTGCTCTTGGAGGCCAGAAGAGGGCATTGGATCCCCTGGAGCTGGAGTTACAGACGGTTGTGAGCTGCCATGTGGCTGCTGGGAACTGGATGGACACAAGGGCAGCCAGTCACTGCTCTGGCTCCTTGAGTGGTCTTTTCTAGGAAGTGCATGCTAGTTTCATCCCATCTCCACATCCCTTTTTTCTATTTAATATTGTTGCTCTTATTTTTATGATTTCCTTCTTTCTGTTGTATTGGGCTGTATCCTTTTCAAGGCTTCTTAAGGTGAAATGTCAAAATAGCACTTTAGTTCTTTTTGAAAGGAAACACATTTTCCTGTTTTGGAAATATTCTACACATTTTGGTGCTGGGGGTTTCTTCTGCCTTGTTTTACTCAGCTCAAGATGCTTTTCCATCTCTCTGGAGACTTAATCTTTGTTTCATCCATTAGGCATTTTTCTTTGTTCAATTTTTGCAATATCTGGTTATTTTCCAGAAATCTTTGTTATTCAGGCCTGGCTTCATTATGGTCCAAGAGCATTGAATGACTCCACACCTTTTCAATTCAATTCATAATGATTTCTGGCTGGTCATAGTGTTGCTTTGGTAACTCCTCCCCATCACTCCTCCCCATGCACTCGGGTGGAGCACTCTGCAGCTCTGAGAGCTCAGGGTTATGGAGTTTTGTGTTCTTTTCTTTTCTTTTTCTATCTTTATTTTATCTGCATTGGTATTTTTCCTGCTTGTATATCTGCATAAGGATCTCAGTCCCCTGGAACTGGAGTTACATATAGTTGTGAGCTGCCACGTGGGTGCTGGGAATTGAACCCAGATCCTCTGAAAGAGCAGTCAGTATTCTTAACCACTGAGCCATCTCTCCAGCCCTGTTGTTTTCTTTTTTAATTAGTTTTTTGAGACTGTGTCTCACTACGCAGTCCTGGCTGTCCTGGAAAGCATTATGTAGCCCAGACTCATCTTAAATTCGCAGAGGTCCACTTGCTTCTCTGTCTTGCCAGTGCTGGGATTAAAGGTGTGCAACTACCACACCTGGATTTACAATTTTATTATATTTTAAAATTTATTTTGTATGTGTGGGCTTGAGTGCCATGCATGATGTATTTGTGGAAGTCAGTGGACAATTTGCAGGATTTGGTTCTCTGCTTAAACTGTGTGGGTTGCAGGGATCGAACCTGGGTCATTAGGCTTGGCAGCAAGTGCCTTTACTGGCTGACCCATCTCTCTAGCTCCATTTTGCATTCTTGCTAGTTTTTGGATTCTCTGTCTATAACACGGGCCAATTTATTCAGACAGTGTCTCTTGTAGCCATTGCTGTTCTCAAATGTACAGTGTGGCTGAGGATAGATAACCTTGAACTCCTGATCCTCCTGCCTCTACCTCCTGAGTGCTGAAATGGTGGCCTCCACCATCACCTGTGTTATGTGGTGCTGGAGACCAAACCCAGGACTCAATGTATGCTCAACTTCTACCAACTGAGTTACATCATTATTTCTAGTGTTTACTAGAACACATGATCCTCCTGCCTCAGCCTCTCAGGTGCTAGGATTACAGGTGTGGACACTACTGCCCCTGGCTTGGCTTTAGGTTTTTAAGTCTAATAAAATAAAGTCTACTATAGAGCTGATGTGCTGATATTATCTACAAATTAAATATAAATCCTGTTCATTACTGTATAGGCATACATGTACACATATATATGCATTACCACATTTCTAGACCATAAGCATCTAATATAATTGATATGATTGGTTTAAGCCTCCCATTATTTTTCTTTGTCATCTCTGGTTTTATGACTTTGTTCCTGTTTTCTTGTCTTTTTCCACCTTTACATGGGTTCAAGGATCACACTCAGGTTTCCAGGCTTGTGCAGTAAACACTTCACTGGCTGAGCCCTTATTAGCCCCTATTTTATTTTCTTTTAATTTTATTGTGTGTGTGTGTGTGTGTGTGTGTGTGTGCGCGCGCGCGCGTGCGCGCGCGCGCACATGCATGTGGCAGTCAGAGGTCAACCTCAGGTATCCTTCCTCACCTTAGTTTTTGAGACAGAGTCTCTTCACTGAGACCTATATTTCCAGATTTGGCTAAGGCGGTTGGCCAGTGAGTCCTGGGCTTCTCCTGTCCTCCACTTCCTAGCACTGGGATTATAAGCATGTGCCTTCACATCTGGCTTGTTCTGTGTATACTGGGGACAGAACTCAGTCACGCCCCCAGCCCCTCACTGGGGGATTCTAGGCAGGTGCTCCACAGTGTAGCTACATCCTCAGTCAGACCTAATTTTTACTATTAGCAGTCTTACAGATTTTGCACAAGCTAGTTCACGTGCCCAGGTATTACCACTTCAAAGACTCGTCCCTTAGCACATAAACTCCACATCAACACCCTGTTTCTAAGTTAAATCCCATATGGAAGGGAGACACTGATGAACTCCTAAGTCTAACCGAGTGAGAAGTCAGGATAGATGAGCACAACAGCAGAGTATGGACGTGCCAGACCATTGTGGTACGGATATGTAATCCTTGTGTCTGAGAAGCTGAGGCAGGAAAATTGTTTCAAGTTTGAGGCTAGCCTGGGTTACATAGAAAGATCCTACCTCCCCCAAAGCAGGATAAACAAAGGAGAAACACTGAAACCATAAGCTGAGGCCCCTGGGTTCCATCCCTAACACACACACACACACACACACACACACACACACACACACACACACACTACAAATTGAAGGAATGGTGGCACTCTGAACAATCAAACCCAAGTCTCTCAGGAGATTAATCAAGTGGCAATGGTCTGTCAGGAGTGGCCAGGCAGGTGAGGCCTAAGAACTGCAAACTTCCCATGTGTCCCAGATGGGGAAGGGAGGTGGCCCCGTGTGACTCAGAACTGCTCAGCTGGACATTCCCTGCTCCTGGCACTTTTTTTCAAGGGTGAGAGTTGAACTCTGGGGTCAGTTTGGAAATCTCCTCCTCCCAGAAGTCCTCCTTGATTCCTTCCAAAGATGGGGGTAGGATCCTCTCCCCTTCCCACATCCCTGTCATATTTTCTGTGTGAGGATTGGTATACAGTAGTAGGTGCTTCATAAATGCTAGAAGGATTGTGTTTCTTTTCTATTCTTAGTGCTGAATGGTTAGGCACCCCCTCCCCCCCCACCCCCGTGCTTTTCCCTCTGGTGTCCTCAGTTTCCCTTGCAGCTTCCCGTGCTGTATCCCAGAGGCTCTTGGGATTCCTTCCAGGATCGGTGACTAACACACCCTGGTAGGATTTGAGGAGATCTAGGTCTTCAAATACTCAGCTCCTCCTTTAAACCTGGAGCTTCATGCGGAGGGATGGCCTTGGGCTTATATGGCGAACTCCTCTGGGATGTCGCCCACAAGGGGCTCCCCATGCTGTCCCTGCCCTAGGTGGATGCTCCGTGAAGTCGGGATGCCTCCCCTCAGGAAGGGCCTCTCCCTGAGCCTCCTGAATCTTGTCCTCCAAGCCAGGGGAAGTGGACAGCTGGAGTTGGTGGGACTGGGGGATTCTGAATGTCCCCCAGGGGTGTGCTGGCTTCTTTCAGGAGGGTGAAACCTCTGTGAGTCCATTCCCACCAATGTGTTTGCTTTGTCTGTGGTTTTGTCCCGGGTATGTAGGAAAACCGTGGTCAGTTGTGTCCGAGAACACAATTTGGAGCCCAGGAAGTTGACTGGTCCCTGGGGGGCAGGATGGGGACAGCCTCCCCCCTTCACTACATTCCTGGGTACATTCTGAAGGAACTTTCTGGAAACTCGTTCCCACACTTGTTAGGAAAATTCCTTTGGCTGGGAAAGCCTGTCCTAACCCTTGACCTTGACTGTCCTGCTCTAGTGTAAAAACAGGAGACAGGAAGGGGGGATCTGAAAAGCCAGAGGCGATCCTCCTGAATCCCTAAGTGGGGGTGCGGGACTTCGGGGGAGTATGCTGGCACTGGCCGGAGACAAAGCAGGAGGCAAGACTGGGAGAGATTGCCTGGCACTCGGCCTCTCCCTGCTTCCTCCCGATGACTCCAGAAACCCATGGCTTTGATGTTTTGGAACACCCGTATCCTGCTCAGCTTGGCCCCTGTCTGTTGGGATAGAAAAACATTCTTTGCCAGGACCAGGTGATGTCACCTAGAGAGTGAGGCCCCGGTAATGTAAGAGAAGTGGCCTGTCTTTGTGATGGGGTGTGTGCTTGTATCTAGGGCCCCCAATGGAGGACCTAGGGGAGCAGAGCCACGCTCTGTCCTGTATCAGGACACTGATATGCAGAGGCTGATCTGTGAATATCTACATGTTTCCATTTGGCCATGGATCTGGCAACAGTGATTTGTCTCATCACAATCCTACCATCTAAGGACTTGTGAACCCAGAATTTATCTCTGCCTCCATCACATAAACCATTATGACTCAGCCATCGCCGCCCATGTCTTGACTTGGGGTGACACTTTTTTAAAATTCTCACCGATCTTGGAAGGGCTTTCAGGAGTCCCTCATGGGGCGGGTGGGGGGCACTGTGACCCCTGCGTCTTTATTCCTGGTCTTCCTCATTACAGGGTCGCTGGGTGGCTGAGTGGTAGGTTGTGTTGTGAAGGCTTATGTGATGCAGGATGTTGCCTTTCCATCCATCCATCCATCCATTCATTCATTCATTCATTCACTCATTCACTGTCTGACCCTGCGTTTCTAAGACAGAGTGGGACTTATCCTCAATAAGATAAAGCACATATCCTCAATAAGGTAAAGCACATATGCTGGTATAAATGAGTTGGCTGGGGTTCTGTTCTACCTAGAAGATAGGAATTGTGGGTAGGTGACTAGCCATCCTGGGCCCTCGAGTACCTAAAGCCTGGAGGCCGGATGGGCAGAGCAGAAGCTCAGAGCCCTACACTGAGAGCAGGGATGGTTCTAGGTGTTCATGCTTGGTGGTTCTCTGCTCTGGGCTTTAGCGCCTCCATGTCGCAGCTTTTGTATCCCCTGAACTCCCACCGGTTGCTGCCACAGGGGGGCAGTAGCACGGGAGGGCAGTGTCCGTGGTCTCTCTGCTTCTGAACTGGCCTTGGATGTGAGTGTTAGAGTTCTCGGGTCCTGGACGTCAGAACCCTCGGCCTTTGAGTCTCAGCAGTTCCTTGGCGCTCTCCCTGTGACCGGAGCCTGTGGTTTCTGATTCCTGCCCGGCCTCTGAGCTTTTCAGACATCCCTTCCTACCCTTGCCCCTGGGACGGCTTGGATCATCACTCCCACTCTGGAGCTGCTCTCGTTTCTTTGTGCTACCAGCAGCTCAGCCTGTCCTACCAAGGACCGGGGTAGAAAGCGTGTACCAGGCTAGGGAGGTAACTCCACGGCAGAGCACATACCTAGCAAGCCTGAGGCCTGGGTTTAGTCCCCACTACAGTTACCACCAAAACCAAAACAGCTAAGACAAGACTTCCCAGGGAGGCAAGACTGCTTGAGCACAATGATGGGTCTCACACAGCCTGCTTATGTAGACAGACAGACGGAAGTCAGAGGGCAATTTGCAGGAATTGGTTCTCTCCTTCAAAGGTGTAGGTTCCAGGGACTGAACTCCGGTTGTCAGGCTTGGTGGCAAGCACCTTTTTGCACTAAGCCACCTTGCTGAGAACTGTTTTTTTAAGACCATTTAATAGTACCCTACTCCTAACCAAAATCCCATGGAGACTCAGGTCATTTTGTCTGTCTCAAAGCTGTGAATCATTTGAATAAGAATGCTTATGGGGGGTGGGGATAGAGGAGCAGAGAGGGGATCTGTGAGTTCGAGATGGACAATGAGTTAGAAAAAAAAAAAAAAAAAAAAAAAAAAAAAAAAAAAAAAAGAATGCTTATGAAGTGGGTAGAGGAATGAGGGGAACCATATAAAATCTTCTTGCTGGAGGTGTCTGGGAGTTGGGCCTTTAGACATTTGTAGGAGTTACCAACCACGTGGCTTGGAACCCCACATAAGGGGAAGATTCATGTCCCTCTCTACTTCTTCCCTTGCTCAGAGTCATTGGCTCCAGGGCAGGTTTGTCCCTTCAGGGACAATTCTGTAGGATCCTTGGGGTCTTGTCCAGACAGGACCTTCTTTTGTCTCTGCCCCAGGTCACTCCAACATCTGGGTCTCACTGTTCTCACAAAGTCGAGGTGTCCAAAGGCCAAATAACATGTTGGTGTCAGTGTGGAGGGACCGTGGCTTCACAGTGTTACTGACATAAAGCAGTGTAGTTACCATGGAGAAGAGGCCAGCAGTTTCTCAAAAAGTGGAACACTGGTTGGGGCTGGCAAGATCATTCAGAAGGTAAATGATTGCAGCCAAGCCTAATGACCTGAGCTCAGTCCCCAGGATGGAAGGAGAGAACCAACTCCCACAAGTTGACTTCTGACCTCCACATACACACACTGCAGCATGCACACTCACCTCCCCACAATAAATGTAATTTAAAAAATAAATGTAATTAAAAATTAGTAAGTTAATTTAAAAAAGGAACCTTCCTTATTGCATGCGTGACTCAGCAGCTCTGCATCTGAGTGAACACCCTCAGCTCTGAAGACAGGCAGGTATCCAGGCACATCTATGCGTGAATGCTCACAGGAGCCTTACTCACAGGAGCCGAGACGCGCCAGGAGACAGAGGACTTGACAAATGGGTACACTCACACAGTGGAATACTTGTCAGCTACGAAAGAAAGCACTGATAATGGAATGTGACTCAGACACGAAAAGGAACAAGATGGATGGACTCTGGAAACAGGAAGCTTAGTGAAAGGAGCCAGATACATTTCCGGAAAACGGAAATCTGCCGTTGCAGGCAGGGACAGAGCACAGCTCCACACTCCGGTCCATAGCAGCTGGAGGATTTCTTCTTATCTTTTAGAGACCTGGATTCTGATAAAATCAGATCTGTGGCCTCACAGCAGAAAAGAATTTCAAGATGGACCAGTATGAAGCAGAGCTGAGGTTTAATAACAAACATTTACATTTGTTGGGGCTGGAAAATTACTCAGTGGGTAAGAGCCCAGCTGTTCTTCCAGAGGACCCTGGTTCCATTCCCAGCACCCACATAGCAGCTCACAAATGTGTAGCAGGAATCTTAGAGAGTCTTATTAATAAAATCAAACCCAGAGGCCAGTTATTGGGGTAAATGCTGGATGGTCAGAGAGACAGAACAAGCCACAGCTAACCTCACCTGGCCAACTTCTCAGCTGATCTTGTTTCCTCCGACTGGGAAGCTTCTGTGTCCTCATCCCAATGGCTCTCAGCTGAACTGCTGTTGCTCCAAAGCCTGAAAGCTTAACCAGCCAAATGCTTAACCAGCCAAATGCTTCTAGTTTCTGGTCCTCACACCTTATATATCTTTCTGTTTTCTATCACCGTTCCCTGGGATTAAAGGCTAGCTTTCTGAGATTAAAGGCATGAGTCACCATGCTTGGCTGTATCCTTGAACACATGGATTTCTGCCTCTGGAATGCTAGGATTAAAGGCGTGTGCTACCACTGCCTATCCTCATGTTTAATATTGTGGCTGTCCTGTTCTCTGACCCAAGATAAGTTTATTTAGGGTACACAATATTTTGGGGAACACAATACCACCACACAAATGATCTGTAATTCTAGTTCCAAGGGGTCTGATGCCCTCTTCTGACCTCTTCAGGCACTAGGCATACATGGTGCACAGATGTATGTGCAGACAAAACACCCATACACATAAAATAATTATAAAAATTTTTAATTACATTTATTTTATTGGGCGGTGTGTTCACTTACAAGGGGAACTCAGAGGACAACTTGGAGTTGTTTCTTTCCTTCCATCTTGTGTGTCCTGGGGATCACACTCTGGTTATTGGGTAGCTGATTCTAAGAGACTTTTTAAGTCTCTTAGATTTTAAGTGCAGGAGTTAAGAGAGACAAGAGGGGAGGGGCAAAATTACGACACACCCAGAGAGTGAGTGTAGGCTTCTCAAACAAGGATCACCCTTGTTTACATGATCTTGGTGGGGTTTGATCCTGTCACCCTCAAGGGTTGCTGAGGAACCTAAATGAGGTCACAGGGTAAGTCCCCAGGGACCTGACAGGAGGAGCTCATGGGATGCTGGAGGGCGGAGCATCTGCACCATAAAGGAAGTGATCAGCCCTGTGTATGAGATTCCCCACTACATCTGGGAGGGCAGCCAAAACAACCATAAAACCAAAACAACAACAACAACAACAACAAAACAGTAATAGGGCTGGAGAGATAGCTCACTTGATAGAAGCGCTTGTAAATGTAAGGACCTGGGTTCAGTGGACCCTTACAGTCCAGCACTGGGGAGGCTGGGACAGCGGGGTTTGCTGGGCAGCCTGCCTAGCCTGTTTGATGAATTCCTGGCTAGGGAGAGACACTGTCTCAAACAAAACAGAAAAACAGTGAACAGCACCAGAGAGCAACAGCTCAGGTTGTCTTCTGACCTACCTACCTACCTACACACACACACACACACACACACACACACACACACAACACACTCCCCTTAGCAATGACCTCTCTGAGCGTACAAGATGTTTCCAGGATTAATTGTTGATCTGTTCTGGTGGGGGAGAGATATATAACAGAATGGCAGTCAGCTCAGAGATGCTGAGGTTGGTTGTCAAGGCAACAGGACAGTGTGATGTTGTTTGGCCTGAGGTTCTAGAGCACCAGGCTCTGTGTGAGATGAGGGAGCCAGTGCCGGTGGAGCACACACTGCACCCCCTTGCAGCTCAACTCCCAGATTTGAGCCGGACACAGGCTTGCCACACTTGGTGAGTGACAGGTCCACAGAGAATGAGCACAGACTACGTGTGTTTCACTGTGTGGCGAAGGCACGGGATGAGACCTTGTAGAAATGAGTCATCCAGTAATGCTGGGGGCTGCACTCATACTCCAGGCTCATGAGTCAGCCTCCTGTCAGTGTGCTGGGAGGTCCAGCCTTCATCCTGTGGGCATGGGTGGGAGCTTCCCTCACGGCTGCTCTCAGGTACCCCTCTGTCAGAGTGGGGTGGAGGTAGGAGGGTTGGAATGTCCTGTAATCTAGGTGTTCCCTACAAGAATATAACTTGTTCTTAGAGACCCTGTCCATACCTGTATATATTTTCGTTTGTTTGCTTTTCATTTTTGATTTTGAGACAGTATCTCATTACATAGCCCCCGCTGTTCTGGAACACATTATGTAGAACAGGCTTTCTGGAGGGCCAGGATTATAGGTGTGTGCCACCATTTTCTGTTTATGAGGCGCTAGGGATCAAACCCAGGGCCTCATGCACACTAAGCAAACTCTCTACCAACAGACGTACATTCCTCACCCTGTCTTTGGTTTCTTGAGATAGGGTCTTGCTGTGTAGCTCAGGTTGGCCTCAAACTCATGGTCTTTCTGCTGGGATGGTCTCAGTGCTGGGATGACAGGCAGGCGTGTTCTACCAGGCCTGACTCTAGCCGGGGTTTCTCGGTATCTTCACCTTCCACACACGCTCGTGTTTGTGTGTGTGTGTGTGGAGAGGAAGATCTTGGGGCCATCCAGAACTGGGCTCTCAGGAGCATGGAAAGGGCTGCCCATTAGATGTTGTGTTGCTGGATAGCCTTGGACATAAACCTCTACCACACTGGGTAAACCATCCTTCCTCATGAAGCCTGGCTTTGTTGTGTGTAGTGGTGGAGGCATCATTTATGGGATACATTATTTATTTCGATGTTGTTTATGTCAACACACGGGCAAGCAGAATTCCATTTTGCTCCTTCAAATTACACGGTGGCATCTTGGGTACTGTCCTGGTGTGCATGACTAAGGGGGTGGGGCGGGTGGAGGAGTGGGTCTCCTTTGATTCTGGTAGATCTGGGCTCTGGGTGTTTGATGAGTCATACTTTTGTATTATCTTGAACATCTCCATAATGAAAACTAGGCCAGGGGAAGCAATGAGAGCCTGTGGAGGTGGCCTGCTGCAGGGCCAGCCTAGGCTCTGGTTTTTGGTCCTACAGTCCTCATCTGGAGTCTGGGCTTCGCTGTTCCAGGGGGTTCTGCAGGGCCCACCACTTCTTTCCTGAAGCTAGGGAAGCCCATGCCTGTCCTGGATCCCCCTCCCTCCGGCTGCCTGTCCTTTTTCCAGGAATCTTCTGAAACTTCTTGATGGCGGGCGTCTTTCCCAGTCTCCTTGGTGGTGTCGATTTATAAATGCACATATTTAATGTACTATCGTTAGCGTGGAGTGTCTGGAGAGAGGGGTGGTGCCTCACCCACCTGCTGTCTTCTTGCGGGAAATTCTGTAAAAGATATTTTTAAACCTCTTTGTAGAACCGCATTCAGAGTTCTTTGTGGTTTCCTGGCTGGGTGTTCAGGATTGAGTGAGATTCAGCCAGTCACTGTGATGAAGTGCCGTGGCGGGGCATGGGTCCCTTCTCCTGGCCAGGCTGCTAGGTGGAGATGTGGACCCTTCGGTTAGAGCAGCAGGTAGACAGCCTGTTGCACCCACCGCTGTGAGGAGTGGACCCCAGCTGGCACACGTCAGAAAGATGAGGTTGGGGTTGTAGCCAGTGTTGGCAGGGCTTTGCCGACACCTGGCATCCCTCGTGCAGCCGTGCCTGCTCAGGTCTGTTTGAGAAGGTCTCCTATGCTCCGATTCCCACAAAGGTCAGCTGGAATTTTCCACGTGAGGGCTCTGTTTTTGCTTTTTAGACAGGATCACATGTATCTCGAAAGCCGGCTCTGAATTTGCTGTGTAACCGAGGCTGTCCTTGATCTCCCAATCCTCCTTCCGCTACCTTCTGAGAACTGGGATTACAGGAATACTGCTTTATGTGATGCTGGGGATAGCACCCAGGGCCTTCGGAAGGCAAGCATTCCTTTTTCTCACAGGCCTCGGGGCAGCCTAGGTTGCTACAAACCTCATAGCCAGCAGGAAGCTAAGGTACCTTGAGTTCTCACGCCAGCCTCTTTCCTTCTGTCTATGTGATGTTTGAGAAGATTTTTTTTTTTTAAAGTCATGGCAGGAGATTCAGGATCACAGGAAGGGACCCAGCCTTGACTTTGCCTGACACTGTAGTCATTTTCCAGGATCCTACATACTGTGTGTCTGAAGCTGGGCATCTTGGAGCTGTGGTCTCAGCCTTGGACTGGATGGGTTCTGTCTGGGGCTATTAGAAGGCACTGGTGAGAAGGTAGCCAGTCCATCTAAGTTCCACGCCCACCAATGATGCTCTGGGGGGAATCCGGGAGTCTCCAACCTGGTAGAAGATTCCATCATATTGATGGTACAGGAAGGAATCTGGGTCGGGGAAGTCCCAAGAGCTGAGAGAAGTCATGAGGGTTGTGGGGAAGAGGATGAGAAGGAACCCCAGCTATTCCTGAGGCTGAGACTGGAGGATTATGGGTTCAAGACCAACATGGGTAACTTAGTGAGACCCTGTTTCAAAATAAAAGCGAGCACAGGGCTAGAGACATGGCTCAGTGGTTGATCACCTCTAGAATCCCCCAGTGAAAGGCTGGAGCATGGCTCAGTGGTGGAGAGCTTACTTAGCATGTGTCAAATCCTGGGTTCCACGGCTAGCATTGCAAAAATGATCAAACAAAGCAAAACAACAGCAACAACAAAAGACAGCTCAGGAACTCTTCATTTCTAGAAATTTCCATTTAGTATTTCCAGACTGCAGTTGATAGAGGTTGGGAGGTGACACCGTGGGTTGTGGGATGACTGACCACAGCCCTCTCCATGAAGACTGAAAGACATCCTACCATCTTGTTCTACCAGGAAGACTCCTGACTGAGCTGGAGGTGAATGGTGGGCGGCATTCAAGGTGCTAGGAGCTCCTCACAGAGAGAGAGCTGTGAGGAGTCAGGAAGGTGAGGGGAGGGGGCATGGGTGGGTGGAATGGGTGGCCAGCTTCCTCTGGCCTTTACTTCTCCCTGAAGAATTGAGGCTCAGTTGAGCATCTCCCACAACTGGGACCCTCTCTGGAGGTTCAGGGGAGGTGACCACTATTGAGATTAGTGTGAAGTTGGCATACACGAAGGACAGACTACAGCCCGAGCAGGAACTGGCTTTCTGGACATCATGAGCTACCTGGGGGTAGGGGAGAGGATGCAGCTCTCTTAACACCTGCTCTGTGCTCTTCTTAAGCAAGTGCCGTGTCTCAAAGACAGCCTTAGGGCTGTGGAGGCCAGGCCTCTTGAGGATGGGAATCACAGGGTTGTGCTCCCCACAGAGGTCTGGGGAGGGTCCTTCTTGCCACTCTGGCTCTGGTGGTCCACAGCACAATTTGTAGGTGTGCTACTCTAGTCTCTCCCTCCATCTTCTTGTGGCCTCTCCCTGGGACTCGATATCTTTTTACTTGGGTTTTACAAACACATTCTCATCAGATTTGGGGATCTGTTCAGATCATCTATGATCTTGTTTTATCCCATTCTTAGATACATTTTTTTTTGTGGAGAAATGTATTTCCTGGTGAGGTTTGAGGTGGACATGAATTTGGAGAGGGAACACTATTTGTCTTGTGATAGTAGGTCACTGTAGTTTAAGTAACGGTGGAACACAGACCTCCAGATGGGAGGTGGGGCCATATGGAGTTCTAGGCATGCCAGGATTCTAGATCAGCAAGGGCAAAGGCCCTGGGGGCAGATCAACCACCAGAGGGAGCAGTGAATGGTCATATGGTGGGAGCAGAGTGAGGCACCACAGATAGGTCCTGTCCTGATTGATGACCAGGGTTCAGGGTGAATAGAGGCCCCCCCCCATAGGGTGTTAAATACTCAGGGGAGGCCTCAGAATATGAGAGCTTGGCATCAAGCACCAGGATCAGGCTCATTAACAAATTTTCTCAATATAGGAATGAAGAGAAGAGGGTCTGAGGTGAGCATTATGGCTAGCAGAGTTGCTCATTTGGGAGCAAGGGAATGTGGAGATGCCCAGGGCCTGGCAGGAGAGGGGCCATGTTTGGAGGGATGGTGGAGAGAGGGCTAACCATGTAGTGGTTATAGGTCCTGAAGTGATGGTTTTCACACCATCAGCAGTAAAAGAGGGGACATCAATGGCATCTGGGGGAGGAAGGTCATCCAGGGATGATGATGATGATGAGGAGGAAGTAGAGGAGGAAGAGGAGGAGCTTGTGGAGTGAGCTGTGAGTCACTTGCTTCATCTTGAAGACTCTGGGGACCCTGTCTCCATGTACAGGACTTTCATGCTAGGCTTTGCTCTGACTGCTGCTCTCTGGTATGGTCTTTTCTTTCCTCACTGGGGGATTCTAGACAAGAACTCTGCCATGAGCTACACCCCAGCCCCTCACTGGGGAATTCTAGGCAGGTGCTCTACCACTGAGCCACACCCCAGCCCCTCACTGGGGGATTCTAGGCAGGTGCTCTACCACTGAGCCACACTCCAGCCCCTCACTGGGGGATTCTAGGCAGGTGCTCTACCACTGAGCCACACCCCAGCCCCTCACTGGGGGATTCTAGGCAGGTGCTCTACCACTGAGCCACACCCCAGCCCCTCACTGGGGGATTCTAGGCAGGTGCTCTACCACTGAGCCACCCCACCCCCGGGCGAGGCTCTACCACTGAGCCACCCCAGCCCTCACTGGGGGATTCTAGGCAGGGGCACTACCATTGAACTACATCCCCAGATCCCTTCTGACTTTTTGAGACAAGGATCTCACTTTCAGTTCAGGCTAGACTTGAATTTTCTGATCCTCCTGCCTCAGCCTCCTGAGTATAGGTGGGATGACAGTTCTTAGCCCCCACACTCGGATGACAGCCAATTTTTTTTTTTTCACCTTCCCTTTCTTCCCTCACAGGAGGAAAACAGGCAGATCTTGGCTCGGCAGAAGTCAAACTCACAGTATGATTCCTACGATGATGAGCTCTCCCCAACACCTCCAAACCCTGTGGTAAAGGCACGCCGCCGGCGGGGTGGTGTGAGCGCCGAGGTTTACACTGAAGAAGACGCCGTCTCCTACGTGAGGAAGGTAAAGAACCCTGCCAAATTTCCACACACAGCCAGGCTACCTCTGTCAGCCCGGAGGATCTACATTTCCAGTCTGCCTGGAGCATGGGGCCCGATGGGATGGGAGTCTTGGTTCTGTGTGGGACTGCTGTCGCCATGGCCAACTATGAACCAACTAGTGTTTGATGTAGCTTTTGTGGGGTGGGGGTGGGGCGTCAGCAGCTCCCTATAGTTTTAGGACTTTAACAGTCTTGGGGAGAAGAGGGGTTCTCCGGGACGAGACAGGCTGTAGTTCTGTCCTGCTGCATGTCTTCTTGTCTCTCTTCAGGGCACTATGAGGCCTGGACTCTGTCTACCCTTATACCTCACCAACCCAAACATCCCCCACAGGCCTGGTCTGCAAATCCCTCCACCAGGGTGCTTCAGGGGTCCAAGACAGGCATTTGGCAGACACAGGTCAGCCTGTTGCACCATTTTAGTCATTTTTAGGTGCATAGCTGGGTGGTGGTGGCCATTCATCATCCTTATCAGCATACATAATGCTTCTTCTTGACTTGAAAAACAGAAGCACTGCAGACTCTAAACACCCAATCCACTCTGTTTTCATCCCAGGATTTAATACTGTATGAGTAGATGATGAAAACTAATGTTGGCATCATGGTAAAATCCATCAGGAAGCTGCCAGGTATAGTGATGCATGCCTGTGATCCAGGCCAGCCTGAGCTTCATAGCAAGATCAAAACAAAGGAACTCCTCAGAGCGCGTCCCCTCTGTGATCCTCTTCCCCGCTCCTAGAGCTACAGTTGACTATGTGCAGAGCTTCACATAGTCCCATCGTCAGGGCCTATATGCAGAGAGTGGCATGTGGCACACAGTTCCAGGGCCAGCAAAAGCAGAGGACTGTGAGACATGTCACAGATCAGAGGAGACCAAGGTGGTGGAATACTGAATGTCCCTGGCAAGGCCCTGGGACAGGAGATCATCTAAGAAAGCGAAAGGAATCAGGCTAAAACATGGAGGCAACTTATTCATCATGAATCTAGTAGGACTCCCAAAGCTCAATGGGTGAGGGTCATGGCACAGTATAGTGTTTGCCTAGAGTGCTACAGTGAGGGACTGCTGGGGAGGGTGTGGCTCAGTGGTGGAGCCCCTGCCTAGAATCCCTAGGGGTCTGAGTGGTAGAGAACCTGCCTAGATGCTCTACCACTGAGCCACACCCCAGCCCCTCACTGGGGATTCTAGGCAGGTGCTCTACCACTGAGCCACACCCCAGCCCCTCACTGGGGATTCTAGGCAGGTGCTCTACCACTGAGCCACACCCCAGCCCCTCACTGGGGGATTCTAGGCAGGTGCTCTACCACTGAGCCACACCCAGCCCTCACTGGGGATTCTAGGCAGGGGCTCTACCACTGAGTCACACCCCAGCCCCTCACTGGGGGATTCTAGGCAGGTGCTCTACCACTGAGCCACACCCCAGCCCCTCACTGGGGGATTCTAGGAAAGCACTATATCATCACACTCCCACCCTTTTAATATTTAAACAGCTGCTTATATCTTTCTACAAATTCAGTGAGATTAAAAAGTTAGCAAAAGGTACTGTCTTCTGGCACCTTCTAGGGTGGCTCTGAAGTTCTAAAGAGCCACAGGCCCCAATCAATTCCAAACTCTAAAGATTAGAGACAGTGCCCAAGCCTCTTACTGGGCTACTCCAGTTTTCTTGCTTTTTATTTATATAAAAGTTTTCTAAAGGTGGGCTGGCAAGATGGCTCAGCAGGTGAACATGCTTGCTCCCAAACCTAGTGACTTGAATTTGATGCTTAGACTCCACATGGTGGAAAGAGAGAACTGCCTCTGGCAGGTTGGTCTCTGACCTCCATATGAACACTATGGCAGACAAACCCTACCCAGTATATAAATAAATATAATTAAAAATTTTTAAAGAAAAATATATGTGACACTCCCTAGTGTTCTTTTAGCATGGCCTGATACTAGTCTCATGAGGATGGCAGGATCACGGCTCCAGGGTGGAATGTTTCCTTAGTTTCTAGCAGAAGCTTGGAATGCTAGCTCTCTCCCCAGGGCTAGCTAACAGGTCTGCTCCATGGCTTCTCCACAGGTCATTCCCAAGGACTATAAGACCATGACTGCACTGGCTAAGGCCATTTCCAAGAATGTGCTCTTCTCACACCTGGATGACAACGAGAGGAGGTAGGCATGCCTAGGTTTACACAGCACCCCTCCTGGCTGAACCCTGCTGGGAGTTATGGGGATGCTGGCTTTGGGAGAAGCAGGCTTTTGTTTCCTGTGGGCTCACAAGGAAGTGGGGGCAACTTCTGCAGTGCAGTGCTATGTGCCCATCTGGACCAGTACAAGAGCTGTGTCCCTGGTCCTGGGGGAGGGTGAGCCGTCTCTTGATTATGGGGTCGGGATTCACAGCTTCCACATGCTTAAGCTTGTAGTAAGACACTGGAATGCTGTCTTTTGCTCTGATCATGTGGCTGAATGTTCCAGCATCTTCCCTGTGTCAGTGCCGGCCCTATCTTCTCTAAAACAATAAGAAGAGCAGAGTGGGATGGAAGTTGTTATTTCATGGAGAGAAACCTGGGAGCCAGGAAGGGGTCCAGTGTTGTGTTTGGGAAGTTCATTGTATAAATGATTAGAAAAACCAGAAAGTTTTATCCGGTGTGGTGGCGTATGCCTGTAATCTCAACACTCAGGAGGCTGAGGCAGGAGGATTGCTGTGAGTTCAAGGCCATCCTTGATCCCAACCTGTGATCCCAACCCTTGGAGGGTGGAGGCAGGAGGATCAGGAGTTCATAGCTAGTCTGAAGCCAGTCTAGATGACATGAGACCCACTTCAAAAAATAGGTATTTTTTTTGTCTACATCAACCAATGTAGGAGGCCAGTATGACTCCTCTGTTAGCATTTGAATGTGAAATGCGCCCTACAAACTTGTGTCCCAACTTTATTTATTTATTTATCTGTTGTTTGTTTATTTAGTGTGTGTGTGTGTGTGTGTGTGTGTGTGTGTGTGTGTGTGTGTGTGTGTAAGAGTACAGCTTTCAGGAACTGGTTCTCTCCTTCCACTGTGTGAGTCCTGGGGATGGAACTCAGGCCACCAAGCTTGACAGCAAGCTCCTCTACTGCTGAGCCATCTTGCCAGCTCTCATGTGCTTGGGCTCTTGACCCTCAGCTGGTGTTGGTATTGTAGAAGTTTGTAGAAGCTAGGAGACCCGAGGCCTGGTTGTCAGAGGTGGGTCTTTGAGCGTTATAGCTTCACCTCACTTTTGGTGCATGTTCTCTGCGTTCTGCTCTGCCGAATTGTGAGCATGTTTACTGTGAGCTCCCTCCACGGTGCACAGAGCCCCCCAGGCCATCCTGTCTTCCTTGCCACAGGGGGCTG
Organism: Peromyscus leucopus; assembly: GCF_004664715.2. Lineage (NCBI taxonomy): Eukaryota > Metazoa > Chordata > Mammalia > Rodentia > Cricetidae > Peromyscus > Peromyscus leucopus. Next base: position 41,538,439 of record NC_051082.1, read on the forward strand.
ACCCCTTTGACCATGAGCAAAATGAAAGGCTTCTTCCTTAAGTTTCGTCTCTCAGGGATTTGACAGCAGTGACTAGAAAAGTAACCCGTAAGGTTCAACTCTGGTTTGGTAGGGAATGAGGCCCCCCAATGGTACACATGAGCCAATTCCTGGGAGGAGGAATGCTCCTCCGTATGGCACAGAAGGACATCAGATGTAATTAACTTGATGTTGAGTGAATTCCTTCCCTGGGGAGACATAGATGCCATTTGCCCACTCCTTTTAAGGTTCTAGGGAGAAAGTTCAGTTCCCCAAAGCTCCCCTGGGGATCAGTGAGCTCACTGGGCTAACAGAGCATGGGCGATGGAGGCCCTCGGCTAACCTTCCCCGGCCTATGTATCCTGGCTTCCAGGCCTCTTGAAATGAGGGCAAACTGCATACAGAGGCCGGAAGGAATGGCTGGAGCCTTGATGGGGTCCACTGACCCTCACTACCTCCTCTTTCTCAAAGGGGAATGTGGTGGTGTTTTTGCTCCTTTTTTTGAGGGGGGGGCAGCTCCCAAATAAATGCACACACGGAGGCTTATTCTTATTTATGAATGCCTGGCCTTAGCTTGGCTTAGTTTATATTTCTAGCCAGCTTTTCTTAACTTAACTTATCCCATCTACCTTTTGCCTCTGGGCTTTTCCCGTTCTCTTCCTTCTGTAAATCTTACTCTTACTCTGTGGCTTGCTGTGTAGCTGAGTGACTGGCCAATGGAGTCTTCCTCTTTCTCTCTCGTTCCTCCAGCTCTCCTCCCAAACAAAAGTAACATACCTTAAAATAATCTTCTCCATCATCAGTTCACAGGCAAGATCATGATTGACACTTGCATGCAGGCACAGATAATGTGATAAAAATGGCGGCTGTTTGGTTCTGAGGACGGCTTTCTCCCACACTTGAGGACATGGATGGGCATGATCTTGGATTTCTAGGGTACTCTGAGTGGCATATGTGCCCTTATGGGGGGAGGGGGAGGGAAGATCGGAACATCTCTTCCCTGAGGCTACCTGCCACAGAAGTGGAGATGGAGTGTCATGGTGACCAGAAAGGAATGCCTAGCATCACAGGACACTGAGGAGCAGGAAGGGCCTCTCCTAGAGCTCTTGGAGGGATGCAGTTTGGACCTTGGTTCTACTTCTTGATTCTGAGTTTTTGGAAGTTTTGAGAAAAACAGTTCTCATTTCAGGTGCCAGTTCATGATAATTGGCCATGGCGGCCATGGGATTCCCTTGTTCAGCTGCTAGCTGTGTTTTTTTGGGGAAACAGCTCTGGTCGCCAGGGGGAAACAGTTGATTGAAATATCCTCTCTCTCTCTCTCTCTCTCTCTCTCTCTCTCTCTCTCTCTCTCTCTCTCTCTCTCTCTCTCTCTCTCTCTCCCCCCCCCACACACACGCACACATGAGCTCCAGAGGTTAACCTTGGGGTCATTCCTCTCCATCCAGCTTATGTTTTGAAACCCAGTGTCTTCTGAACCTGGAACTTGTTGATTCAGGTAGGCTGGCCAGTCAGTGAGTCCTGGGGATCTACCTGTCTCCGCCTCCAAAGCGCCAGGATTACAAGCACACCTTGTCATATAAATACAGGTTTTCTCTGTCCCATGCCATCCTGCGGCTACTTCCCAAATTATCACATAGAGGCTTATATTAATTATAAATGCTTGGCTGATGGCTCCGGCTTATTACTAACTAGCTCTTACATTTAACCCATTTCTGTTAATCTATGCATTGCTGCGTGGCCCTTGGTGTATAGGTCCTTTGGCATCGTGCTCCTTGGGCGGTTGGTTTGTGTGTCTCTGCTCTCTGCCCTTCGTCTCCCTGTATCTCTGTTTGGCTTTCCCGCCCAGCCTGATTCTGCCTGGCTATAGGTCAAATCCGCTTTTATTATCAACCAATGAGAGCAACATACATTCGTGCCTACAGAAGGGTCCTCCCCCAGCACCGTCACTGCTGGCTTCTTACTTTGGAGCCAAGGATTGAGCTCAGACTTCATGCTTGTGAGGCAGGCATGGTACTGACTGAGCCGCCTCCCCAGCTTTGTGCCTGTTCTAACTTGGGTTTATGCATCCGTTTCCACTGTCATTCGGGATTTGACTTGGAATGAGGGGTGGCATTCACACGGTGAAAACCTCAACAGGTGCAGAGAGAGGGGTTCAAAGCGAAAGGCAGCTGTCTGGGGACTGCCCTGGGACCCCTTGCTTGACTCTGGGTGGATCTTCACGGGCACCCCTGTGGCCCCCTTCTGCTCCTTAGAGGAACTCACTTGTCCCATGGTGGTGTCACTCCAACAGGTTGTCTCTCCCCCACCCCTTTTCTTTCCTTTCTGTGTATGTACAGGGACATCAACTTGTGTGTGTGAAGGTATGTGTGTGCACATGCCCATGTGGGTATGTGCATGTAGCAGTCAGAGGTCAGTTTAGGGTGCCATCCTCAGGCACTATATACCTTGATTTTCTGAAGCAGAGTCTCTCACTGGCCTAGAACTCACCAAGTAGTCCAAGCTGGACAGCCAGTGAGCCTCAGGGTCCATTCTGTCTGCCTACTAAGGACTTGGATTACAACTGTGTAATTTAAATTATTATTATTTTAGAATTTCATACATGAGTACACTATATTTACATCCCTTCTTCTCCTCCCTCCAACTCCCTCTCCCCAACTCCCTCTGGGATTCCTTCTGTATTTATTTTACACACACACACACACACACACACACACACACACACACCCTCTATGGAGTCCATTTAGTGTTACTCATATGTACAAGTGTTTAGGGCTGTCCACTTGGGATTGGATGGCCTATCGGGGGCTCCTCCTGGGAGAAGACTGATGTCCCTTCTCTCAGCAGCCATCTACTATGATTCTTCATCTAGGAGTGGAGCCTTGTGGACTTACAATTATCCCTGTTTGAACCCCGGTGTTTGTATGGGTTCCGGGGTTTGAACTCAGGTTCTTGTCAAGCACTTTATCCACTGGCCAATCTCCCCTGCCCCTCTCTGCCTTTTTGAGACGAGGTCTCATTATGCAGCTCAGGTAAGCCTTGAACTTGTTATCCTCCTGCCTCGGCTTCCTGACAGCTGGGATGGTAGGTAGGGATCCCACACGGGGCCCGATTCACTCCTTTGTGGACATGCTGTGGGTTCACAGCTGATTTCGGCAGGGCTGGCCCTCCCAGGGCTGCTCCCTGTCATACAACTGTAGGCAGCGAGTCCCGCTCTGTCTGGTCATTTATGGCAGAGGCAGGTCACTGATAACACTCTAGAATTGTGGGATCTCCAGCCAAGGGGCCAAGAAGCCGAGGAAGCAGATGGCTGGGTTAATGATACCTCTTTGCAGAGCTGGCCGTGGAGGGGGGCGTTTCACATGGCATGTGTGTCTGCTGTTTTCCACAGAGGAAAACTCTCTTTTCATGGGTACACAGTAGACTCTGGTTCCTGGCCATGGCGCTGGCTCCAGGAAGTGGTCCTGAGGGAACAAGCAGGGAGGCTTCTACTCCAGATCTCTCACATGATGCTGCTCTGTGCAGCTTCCAGAACTGCCTTCCCTTGTGTTCTTGAAGCCAGGTTTAGCGGCTCTGTCTGGCTCACTGCGGTTTGGCAAGGGCAGAGTTCCAAGCCTGCAGGCATTGGGCCCTGACCTCGGGGGCCCCTCTCTCTCCACATGAGTGGAATAAAGTGAACAATGCCTTGTAGGGGTGATCACACATCCTTTCCCGATGGCCTCTCCCTCCAGATTCAGGCTGAAGACAAACTTATTGTCCAGGAGTTTTTCTAAGCTGTATCAGAGACACTCAAGTTTGGAAAGGGGCAAGATGCCATCCAGTTAAATCCTTTCATTTAGAAGAGGGTGATGGGACTGAGGAGATGGCTCAGTTGGTAAAGTGAGTTCAGTCCCTAGAACCCACAGAAAAAAGGGGGGCACGATGGCACATGCTTGTAACCCCAGCGGAGGCGGGAGGCAGACACAGATGGGTCTTTGGGACTGCTGGCCAGCCTGGTCTAATTGGTTGGTTGCAAGCCAGACAGAAAAACAAAATGGACAGAAGCTGAGGAACAAGAGCGGAAGTCGCTGAGGGCCTCCACATGCATGCACACATGTATGTACCCATGTGTATGCACCTGTGTACACACACACACACACACACACACACACACACACACACACACACACACAAGCTGATGCTCAGTTGGTAAGTTCTAGGACAGTTGTGTTCCTAGTGGGCTCCTACGGAAGGCTGTCTGGGCTTTTGCACAGGGTGTGAACTGTGGCTTCAGTTTCCTTTCTTGCCCTTTGCCGAAGGCAATGCGACACATCTGAAGCAGAGCCAGCGGTCCAGCGTGTGGTTGCCCCGGTGATGACAGGTCATATCATCCTTTTCTTCCCCCAGCTACATAGGGATGAGGACACTGAGCAGCTTGGGTATATGCAGCCGAGCGAGCTGGTGCCTGCTGCTGGGAGCATCCTCCGAGCACTCTGTATATGGGGTCCCTGTATCCCGAGGTGACGACTTCTACATGCAGGGAACGGACTCTGCCCTAGTGGGTGTTGGGGGCTTGAGAGAGGCCCCAATAATAGTGCTGTGCTAGAGCGCCTTTGCACACCCGCATGCACATGCACACATACATGCGCACACAATCCCTTAGATACAGCTTCAGGTGAGAGAGTTGTGCACTTTGTGACTGTGACTGTGACCACCACCACCATTTCCACCATTACCATCACCACCACCATTACCATCCCCACCATCCCCACCACTACCATCCCCATCATTACCACCCCCCCACCACCATTATCATCACTATCATCACCACCGTCACCACAAATATGACCACCATCTTTACCTTTTTAAAAATTCTTTTAAAATTTTAGCTAAGTGTGCATCTGTGGGTGTGTGCACATGAAGGTCAGTATCACTATCGTCATCATTGTGATACTGCCGTCCCTCTTCTCGCGGTCCTTTGCCTGGGTGGCCAGGTGGCAACCATCTGTGGGCTTCTCCCTAGATTTTTCTCTTTGTCCCTCCGAGCTGGCTCTGCTGCCAATGCACCTGCAGCCAGTTCCCACTGTGACTCAGCACTTAGGAGAGTGCTGATGTCATCCTGAGACCGCCTCAGGAAGTCATTCACTGCATCCGGGGCCTCAGTTACCTAGTAGGCTGCTGTGGTCCTTGAGACTCCCATACTCAGAAGGAAGGTCTCCAGAGGCCATTATATACTGAAGAGCTCTCCAGGACCCAGGCTAGGGAAGACCCATGGCCTTTGCTCCAGGCTCAGCAGCAAGTGTCCAAGTTGAGGCTTCAGGCAGCATGTCATGTCCCCAACACCAGCCCCTTTGTGACCCCTCTGTGCAGAGTCAAGATGTTCCTGGCAAATACCCCAGGGTGGCAGCAAGTGTCTGCAAGTGTCTGCTGAGTGTCTCCATCAGAAGCCAGGCAGACCCTCATCCCCCCCAGTGAAATGGGGCAGTTACTGCTTAGCTAGAGTCCCAGCATCCTCAGAGCACAGCTCCCACGGTACTCAGAAGCCTTGGGATGCTCTGGGAGGGAGGTGGAGGCCCTTGGGGCTCCATCCTGTCTCTTCCCAGGTGTTTGATAGCACGCCCCAAGAGGGAGCATGACTGAGCCCTAAGGGCCAAGCAGTGCGGTAATTAGGAAGCATTGCGTGTTTGCAGCATGTGTTGGGCCCTCGGCTGGGGCCTCATTACCTGAGCCAACAGAAGGGCGTCCAGGTGCTTCACCCAGTAGCTCTGTTCTCTGCTGCTCTAATTAAAACTCCGGCCTCTGGCCCGAGTGTGGCTCCCACAGCTGTCTCCTGTTATCTGTGTGGTCTCGCTTCCTCCCACCCGCCTATCTCTGCAGCTTGTTTTTGCACAAATTGGCTCTGGGCCTCAGGTGATGGGAAAAACACACTGTCTGCCGAGTCATATGCAGCCAAGGAAGCTGGCTCCTGCTGCTGGG